>NW_013667760.1:66502-85681 GCF_000517525.1 Limulus polyphemus
TAATTTTTCTTTAGATACAACCCACTTTGTAATATAAAGTTGCTAACGTTACAGTAATTTTTCTTTTAGACACAGCCCATTTCGTCAACATAAAACAAAGGATAAGCATGAAATTGACAGGATGACACTCACAATGGTATGGTCATTTGTTTTGCCTTTGCTTAATGTATTTAAGTTAATTATCCAAAGTTTTGCCTTTTTACTAAGTACATTCAAATTTACAACCTTGTTGCAGATGAAGTAGAAAAGTAGATTTGTAAACAAAGGCCTTTGGAGAATCAGTTTTCTGAACAAGAAAATGTGCATAATAGTGACATTTATAAGGGCAGTTAATGTATCCAAGGTGATAGGCACAACACATCAAATTTTAAAATAATCACCGTGACTGAATGAAATGTTTTAATTCTTGAGGGACATGAACCAGTGGAAGGTTGTTGTTTTTATCTATAACCTAAACTTATCTACTTGGATTTGATATCTTTTAATCAAAAGACTGTGAAACATTGTCCTTCAGTAGATTAATTCTGAAAACCTAGTAGAGATAATAAAACGTAAGGGCTCAGCCTACACTGTATGTTTAAAGAAAGCAACAATTTTCTGTTCTTTTCTTCAACTATAAGGAAAACAATATTGTATTTTTAATTCTTTTCTGTTGGATCATTTCATACCCGCAAACTTTAGATTAACAAGTATAATTTAACTGTACGTGGCTTTTCTTGTACAGTACTGTTCCAAAATTTTTAGATGTTTTTCAAAAAAAAGTTTGAGTATCAGATGATTAATCCTAATTTAATCTGATAGCAGTAAGTAAGCTGAGACAATTCAGTTTCAGCTTTTGCTTCATCAGACAATTTACATATTTAACCTCTTCTTTTTTTTTAATTATCTAAATATTTTACTGTTTACATTTTACCTAGTGTACTAATGAGTTCTTTTAATGTAAATTTACTATTCTTTGATTTCAATTATATTGATATTAAAATTAATTAATTTTTAGTAAGTTTTTTAGACCTAAAAATTGCTTGTTTTCTGGTTCACTGATGTAAGAGAATATTGCTAAATGTTGTTTTTCCCTTTTAGAATGTAGAACTTCCAGATTCTTTTACTACTGAACTAAAGACACTCTTGGAAAGTTTGTTACAAAGAGACGTTGACAGAAGGCTGGGGTGTGGAGGAAAGGGGTAGGCTTTTTTATGTGTTCATTGATTGATAAAAAAAAATACTTTTAACACAGTTAACAGACTAATACATTTTGCCATGTTTAAAAAACTGTTGGCTAAATTATTAATATTTTTGATGAAAGATATTTGGCTCAAATACTTACCAGCTCTTCTCTTAGTTTTTATTTAAAAAATCAATTTGCAGTGATTACCTTCAGAAAGTGCAGATAGCCCTCAAGTAGCATTGAGGAAAATGCAACATAAAAATATCTAGACTTACTAATGGGCCAAAATGGGCTGTTTTAAACTATTTGTCTAAACTGTTTATGCCACCAAATTGTTTGGATCTTGTTGCTTACAGGGTCCTAATAACATTCAAGTCACACAAAACAAAAACATCATCAGTATTGCAACTAATCTCACTATAATTACTGCTGAGACTCCTACATATTTTACACAGCAATGGCTGATTTCACTCAGTGGTTTTTTGTCTGTTCTTTATGTTCAGTATTATAAAAGCCAAAACATAAACTTATTCAATAGGTGGATCCAGCTGGTGATGATCAGTGTAAAAAGTCAGTAATTTGAATGTTAATCCATCATATATCAACAGAAAAATACCTGGTTCTTAGCTGAAACTTTCTATCACAATTAATATTATCTTAACCCTTTCCACATGCGTCAAAGACCACGTCATCACGTTTGTTGACTCACATTCAAACTTTTATTGAACTACTATTTTATGAATTAATGTCAATAAGTTTGGTATCAAACTGTAGATTATAATTCAAATTTTAGTATTATAGATTATTTAATTTCTTAATTTAAAAGTAAATATTAAAAAAACATACCTAAACATCAATTTTTGTGTGTTATGTGGTATGTTGAATGCATCACTGGTTCAAATTAGATGTTTGTGATGTTAAAATACAAAGTCTGTGGTTTTGTACGAATTAGGAACACAAATTACTGATATTAACAAGCTATAATATAGAATTAGAACCTCCTATCTTTTCTATTTACTGAAATATCACTCATGTACTGAATCAAACACAATGGCCCCGCTCATCTCTTTCCATTTTTGGAAATGCTCCCTTATATACACTTACTTCTGCCTATGACATGTGAATAAACAATAAAATGTCCCCATAGTGGATTTCTCAGCCATTTTTCTAGTATTACGATGTCACCTTGTTCTTTCAATATAAATCTTCAAACTGGTATGGTGAGGCTTTAGTCTGCTCGAAATTTCATATATTTTAGACCCAAATACAACTTAATTACTGAGCTTGATAAATTATAGTGGAATTCTGTGGTATCAGATTAGTCATTTATGATTTTTTGGTTATTTCAAACGTATATATAAAACCTAAAAAAAATTTATTTCATTTCCCATCCTCTACCTGCAAAATATTATATGGCTCGGCAACCTATGACAAGCAGCAAATTAAGAGATAATTGTTTGCTTTATTTTTTATTTACTGTTCTTTGTTTTAAGAAAAATAAGTTTAAGAACTTATTTGTAAATAGTAATAATGTATATACATATATAATGTATAATAATTGGAATGTGACTGTATTTTACAAAATACTAGTCCACTAAAACACAGCAAAGATAGGTCACTTTGTAAAGACTAAAGGTCAGTTTTATATTATTGGATACAGTAACATAAGTGCACAAGTGTTGCGTCATTGTAACCTCTGTATTGTTAGCCAAGCATGGCTGAAAGGTCAATATAATAAAAATAATAAATATATATAAATGTATGATGTTATGAGGTTTAAGCTGTGTAGTTTATACAGTTCTGTTTTCGTGTTATGATTTATAGTCATTGTAGAATGAAAAAGGCATACTTTATATTTATTTCCTAATTTTTTATGGTGGCTATGTGATTGGTCAAATCGGTCAAACCCATACAGAGATTCTTTAGTGAAAATAACAGATAAAATATAGTTTTTTCTTAAGAAATGTTTTATAACTATCTGGACATTATAATGATTTCGCATTTGAAATTTCAAATTTTCTGGTACATAAAAATATTTTTAATCTTAAAATGAAAATTACTTTTCATGTTGGATAGGCAACATGCAAAAAGAATATAGGCATGAGAAAAGCACTGTTTAACAAACCTTAAAACTTAATAAAAAAAATCTGATATTTTGCATGTGAAAGCCTTGTAATGTTTACTGATAATCTGCCCAATTTCATGAACATTTGCTCACTAATTTAAAAGTTATAGAATGAAAACTATAACAAGCACTAAATGATTACGAGGTTGGTCCCAGTTAGAAATGATTTATATCATCCAACTTAATTTTCGTTTTCTTTAAATGTTTAATTTTTGGATGTAAATATTAATAAATAAGTAATATGTATCACATTTTCTAATTTTAACACGGCACAGGTCCAACTTTTAGTTTCATAGAGTGATTCCTTTAGCTTTTAATGAATTTTGCTAAAATGTAGATATGCAAATTTATATTTATTTCTTGGCTAAGTGGAACAAAAAATTATGCATGTGGTATAAATACATCACTCCTATTTTTTATGATGAAAATATTTCTTAGTATGGATAATGGGCTCACCAACATCATCATGATGTGCTTTGTTTCAGTAGCCTCCATGGTTAAAGATGTATCACAAAATTTAAAAGCAGTGTAATGTTCTGTGTAACTTTTGTAAAGTTTCTGAAACTTGTTTTTTTTTCTTTAAAAAATTTTACATTTATTATATGTTTGTGTATTTTACTTTCAAACTAATTATTTACGTAATCCTTTGAGAAGTAAGAAGCTGCCGTTTATCTGAAGCTTTACAGTATGAAAAGTATCTTAAATGCTTAAAAAATATTTTGAGAGCAGTCTACAGGATTGCATTACAGGTTATATTATCTTTGTTCTTTTAGAGCAGATGAAGTGAAAGACCATCCATTCTTTCAAGGAATTGACTGGCAGTTAGTTTATCTTCAGAAATACTCCCCATCACTCATCCCCCCAAGGGGTGAAGTAAATGCTGCAGATGCTTTTGATATTGGTTCATTTGATGAAGAAGACACAAGAGGCATTAAAGTTGGTATTTTACTGTTATCTCCCAGAATGACTATTAACATTTAGTTTCGAGTGACACAAATTTATTTTTCACAATCAAAGTATAATTCTAAAAAATACAGAAGAATTGTTGGATATCTTTTCTGGTTTTATTTATAGGAAAAGCACAAGTTTTATACAAATAATATAAATAGAGCTTAAATCACTACTATGTCTGTCATATCTCATTCCAGTCTGATGAACCTGGTATTGGGCAAAATGCCTTGTTGGCACTGGATGTGGCATACATAGTGTGGTTGGTGTATTATTAAATATTCTTCTTTGTTTTCACTCTTAAGTTTTTAGAGTGACACTCTCATGATTGAAGCTACTTTTTGTCTTATATGTATATGTAGTACATTTTCATTCAGTTGGAAGGCTGAGAATTTTATTTTGTAAGATATTTAAATCACAAATTTTGTGAAGATACATTCATGGTTTGGTGGTGGTTATGAGGTTGTGTAATACATGAGCCTATGTCCATAGTATTAAAATGATTTTTTTAGCTTCTCCATGTCAATACAATCTGTATCACCACACCTGGTCATACTCTGTCTGACAACCTTGCATTTTCAGAATAGCCAAATAGCATAGTTTCCATAAGAAAAGGCTCCATTACAAGGCTATCATGTCCAAAGAACACACTGCTCCCCGAGTACCTTTCCATAACCCATTTAGTGTACGAGTATAATGGTTTCCGAATGCCACTTTCAACAATCTGATCAGATAGAAATCCAAAGGCACTGCCATCTGGTGACTTGACTAGTACGTCTTCATTTGGAAAAGTACAATTGTCCATTTCATTCTCTAGTGATGGTTAAATGTATATGTAAGAACCTTTTGAATTGTGACTTGTGTTGCTTTTCTATGCAGAGATCATTCTTGATTATGTTGTCTATACTTATCTGGGACATGGAAATGGCTTTTGCAACTGACTTTTGTGTTCATGGATTTTTACCTATTACAAGATACTTCACTTTGTTTACCATGACTGGGGATCATCTTGTTGCAGGTCTCTTTCTGGAGTGTTCTAGTCCCACATTTTTGATCCATATTCTCTTGTTTTGCAGTGCCATTAAACATTCATTAAAGTACAAATTCCAAATCACCATTCTTAACACATTTTTATGATATGAGTGTATGAGTATTTTGCATCAGAAAGAGCTGTTGCATACCCTCCCAAAAATGCAAAAAAATTTTCATTGGCATCATATTACCTATTATATTCATCATATTACCACAGTGTCCAAATCTATGGTGAGTATATCTCATAAGAAACATTATTAAACCTAAATCCATTGGGTAGTTAGTATCTATCTTAAGAAACATTATTGAACAGTAAATACAGTCTGTGATATGTACTTTTCTTAAGCAACATTATTAAATAGAGAATCTGGTATGTAGTGGGTGTCTCTCTTAAGAATCATTATTAAACAGTGAATCCTGTATGTGGTAGGTGTCTCCTTTAAGAAACCTTAAATACTGTTGTTGTAGCTCACTGAAGCAGATCAAGAGTTATACAAGAACTTTCCTGTGGTGATCTCTGAAAGGTGGCAACAAGAAATTTCAGAAACCGTTTTTGATACTGTCAACATAGAGTCTGACAAAGCAGAGCATAAAAAGCGAGCTAAGATGAAGATGAAATTTGATGATGAAAAAGGTGTTGTTGAATGTTTATTATTATACTTGTATATTCCTTCCAAACTTTTCTTTGAGTTGTTAAACAAGGGTTTGATTAATGTTTCTTACAAAGTGGACAAATGTATACTCACTTGTTCGTTAACCCTTTTGAGTGCATAATTAAATTTTGGGTAGGTTCTCAAAAAGTGTTAATTATCCATTAACAATTGAAATATGGAATTTGGCCTTTTTTTAGTACTCTTTCAACATCTGAATCCACTAGTTGCACTTTTGCTTGATGATGTACGCACATGTGAGTATCCCAATTGTTATACTATGAGGAAAAGTTTTTGAGACACGGAGTAAATCTGCTTGTCGCACCAAGTCAAATAATTGAATTATAGCATCCATAAGGCTAAAATAAAAAGATGGAGTTAGGGTAAGAGTGTGATTTTAGCTGAAAAAAACAGTAAGGACTTTTACATCTGTATAAAGGTTGTAGTATTTCATTTATAAAGCATTGCAATATACATTACTGCTAAATTTTATTGTTTTATTCTTTACCTGGTGTAGTCCAGCTTGTCATATAGTTTTGTGTATATGCCTTTTTGAAAACTAGATGGAACCATTTGTCATTCTTATTTGGGAGGGGAGGGCAGTGTTAAATGAGTAAAGACATAAACACTGCTTATGTTTCTCTGGTATTACCTAATCAATCGTTTATACTACATTATCTGAAAATTTGTCTTGTTGATGATCTTGAAGTTTGGCTAACCACTCCACAACTCTGATGAATCTGTGTTTCCCTAATTTGCATATTCAACACAGTTAAAAATGATTAATGTAAAAGTATCTGATTACCACATTTTACTTGCCTCCCTCCTCCTCATACAGAATGTTTTGAGTACTGGTAAATCAATTTTGTTTCCTAGTTGATGATTATCTCGTTGCTAGTTAAGAGTGTGTGTTATCTAGTAGCTAAGAAATCAGCTGGGTGAAGGATAATGTGTTTTATAGACATAATTATGTTTTTGTCTCTTATGTTAGTGCTACTGATATAGCTGAATAAGCATAAATAAATCTTGTTTTCATCATGAATGTTTACCAAAGTATGTAGTTCAAATTCTAATATGCATATGTGTGTGTGTGCTGCTTATTACAGACATACAATAAGCCTATAAAGTAGTAGTGATTAAAATTGTCAGCTAATGTCACACAAAACATATCAACAGATCATGCTTTGCAAACCCAGGCATTATATGCTATAAAAAGAATATATAAATCTTATTTTTCTTCATAGATTCAGACTGCATTATTCATGGTTACATCAAAAAACTTGGTGGACCCTTTGCTTCAGCATGGCAGACCCGATATGGGAAGCTCTATCCTAACAGGATGGAGCTCCACACAGAATCTGGAAGTGCTAAACCAGAGGTATAGCATTTTTAATGGATTTATAGAGTAAACAGTTCTTGTTTATGGCAGTGTAGCTCTTTAGATCTTGGTAAAATAAAAAGGAAATAATAATTTGACTTCTAAAAATTTCTTCAAAGATATTGCCTAGATTTCTGTGATGGAAAATGCTGAGCTTAAAGTTTCTTGGTGGGGTCCACATGGACCACATCAGTTTAGCGAACATGTTATTCTAAACATTTTAAGAACCGTTCTTGTGGGTGCATAACTCATTTGGTTACCAGTTCCCTAACAACATAAGAGTCACATGGAAACAAACATTACCATCAATACTGCAATTAATCGCACTAGTTACTTTATATTATCCATAGGAAATGAGTGAATTCAGTCAATTTCTTTGGTGTGTTATTTCCGTTAACAGTTGATAACAAAATTGCTGGATATGATACAATGTGTGGACCTCACTAGTGGTGAACAGGTTTTAAAGAAACAAAAATAATTTTGTCCTTTTTTTTATAGAACACTAGTTGCAGTAACTGTGTTGGACGGTCGAAATAAAAACTTGTTTGTAACAAAGGATATGAAATTGTGCTTCTATTTATTTTCTCAACATAATAAACATTAAAAGTACAATAAAATATGTAAAGACAGCAATATTAAAAAAAAACTGTTTTCAAGGATTTTATCAATATGAAATTAGATGGGGAGTCCAACCCCCACCCCTTCATGACTTTCCTCACGTCATCCTATATCACTGCGTCAAGTTTAGTGGTGATCGATTATGAAATGTGGAAACATAAAAGGAAGAGAGATGAAATGATAGATATATGACCGTGTATTTTTTTTACCAGATACACACTTTGCTTTATATAGTAGATTCTCAGTTTGAATACTGTACTTCATAAACAGTTTTCTTATATTTATCTAAAAAGAAAAGTAAGTTTTGGTTAAGTTGAAAATAATTGAAACGTTTTTCCTTTTATCGAGATGTTTTATATTCATTATCTTACTTGATGTTTAGCTAATCTTTATGGACCAACTGGAGGATGTTTGTTCAGAGTATGTCAATGTGAAAGGGGAGCAATGCATCATCTTGAAGATGAAAGGAGAACGAGATGCAAGGATAGTATTAACCAATCCAGTAAGTTTGTCTTTGTGATGTTTATTAGACAGTATGTTCACGAAATCTTTATATTGATTAGTTACTATTTTTTATTATGGTTGTTATTAGGTGCTAATTACATGTCAGTTTAAATTCTACTCTTAGCTACTAATTTGCTCCCACCTTCAGTACAGTTCTCCCGGGTCTTCTTGTTAGAAGTGCACATGTGCTATCCACTCAATTGGATTCTCACTTCATTGACTTAATCAACTATTTAAATGGCTCAAAGAGAGAGAACCAGGCCTTGATGACTTTGTACTAGGCTGCCTGAGTGTTTTAACAGTTAGTTGATTGTAGAAGACTTTATTTGTTTCTTGTGTGTGTGTGTATTCCGTTTTATTGTGTAATCATCTTCCCTGACATAATGGGCTGTTACAGGTAGATCAGTATGTCCTTCATGGGGGCATGTTGTATATGGTGTTTTTGCTACTTGGGTAGTTTGGTGTGCACTAAGTGTGTGTATAAGTTGGGACTTATGAACTGTCATGACTTTGTTTTATTCTTTGTATTTTTTTCAAATATATTTTTGACATAAGGGAATACCTATGAATATGGAGACTAATACATTGAAGAAACAAAAAAGTCAGAATATATGAGTACAATATATATATATATCTGTAATACCAAACTGTCTGCAATAACCCATCATATCAGAAAAGTAGATCATATAGTGAAATGGAACAAGTCAAATAGAATAAACATCAAAAAAGTTTTCTAAATTCAACAGAATTATAATATACTCAGCCAAATTAGTACATAAGTCAACAAAACTATGACACCTCTCTTGAAACTATTCACATAGTTGATTCAGTGTGCAATGGAGTAACAGCCTAGTGGAGCAGGTAGCACACTTTTCTTTCTAACAAGAAGACCCATGATTGAACCATGGCTTCTGCTACCACATACTGTTCAGATTAGCAGTAGAAATGTAAGCTGCGGATTAACCAGTTTCTAGTAGAAATAAAAACACCAGCAACTGCCTAGCAATTAGGTGATTGTATAGGCTATGAACCATGGCAACTGTTGATATCCAATCACCATAAGTGCCCAGCAAGTTTTCTATATTGTTAACATACTATAAGGAATAACAGTGTGGTTCATTGTTAACATACTGCAAAGAGTAACAGTGTGGTTCATTGTTAACATACTGCAAAGAGTAACAGTGTGGCTTATTGTTAACATACTGCAAAGAGTAATAATTTGGTTCATTGTTAACATATTGCAAAGAGTAACAATTTGGTTCATTGTTAACATACTGCAAAGAGTAACAGTGTGGTTCATTGTTAACATCCTACAAGGAGTAACAATTTGATTCATTGCTAACATACTGAAAAGAGTAACAATTTGGTTCATTGTTAACATACTGCAAAGAGTAACAATTTGGTTCATTGTTAACATACTGCAAAGAGTAACAATTTGGTTCATTGTTAACATACTGCAAAGAGTAACAATTCGGTTTATTGTTAACATACTGCAAAGAGTAACAGTGTGGTTTATTGTTAACATAATGTAAGGAGTAACAGTGTGGTTTATTGTTAACATAATGTAAGGAGTAACAATTTGGTTTATTGTTAACAACGTAAGGAGTAACAATTTGGTTTATTGTTAACAACGTAAGGAGTAACAATTTGGTTTATTGTTAACATAACGTAAGGAGTAACAATTTGGTTTATTGTTAACATAACGTAAGGAGTAACAATTTGGTTTATTGTTAACATACCGTAAGGAGTAACAATTTGGTTTGATTACAAAGTTTTCAAATTTTAGGATCGTGAGCAATTTCTTTTGAAACCTCACCAACCTTACCTTACATAGTTAAGTGTTTAATGTACTTCATTTGACATGCTTATGACCATAAGTGAAATTGTACCTATACTTTGATATAGGATGAGATAGGACTCAAAGAATGGCTCATTTCCTTAAAGTCTACTCACAAGAATTCTCTGGAACTGCTGGGAAATATGGCTAAAAAGGCAGGGAAGATCTACGGCACTGATGCCAATAATAGAATCAATCTTGTTACAAGAAACACCAATGGTAATTGATTGCAAGGTCAGGTAAGAAACTGTGAGAAATAGGTTCTTGTTAACTGGATTACCCTGTCAGTGTGCAATTAAACATGTGTTAGAAAAAAATCATTGCTAAATAAAAAAGTTATGTAGGGCTGGCTACTGAACCTGGAAAAAAGAAACCAAACAAGATAGGGATGGAAGTGGACATATCACTTGATCCAGCACATAGTAGACTAAGCCATCTCAACTTTACATTACTGGCTTTCCCACTTTGTCAGTCAAAAGCTTGGTATTTGAATATAATCTCAGCTTTCATCATTATACGTTTCCTTTAGTTAGCTTTAGAACACTACTTTTCTGACTATATTACAATAGAGTAATATTTTACTATTGGAAATTCTGGTTCTATCTGTTTTTCCTAATACTTGTTTGTTTACTTATAATGTGGCAAACTTGTATTACTAGGTTATAGAATGTATTCTAAAGCTTTATCAATTTTGCATAGAATAATAATAATAAAATAGGTATTCAACTATGGTTTTAAAAACATTGATTGTATAGTGTACAAAGTATTGAGTATTCTACCTGGAAAAAAGAAACCAAACAAGATAGGGATGGAAGTGGACATATCACTTGATTCGGCACATGACACTATATAAATAGCCCAATCTTTCCAAGAAAAACTTTTATCTACAGCTAAATGTTGAATTTCTTTTAACTTGCATGAATTCAGGTTGGAATAAAAGCATTTAAACTGAATAATGCTATAAAGTCTTACAATGGCTAATTCACATAAGCTTATAACATTGACTCGGTGACTAATTATGTAGGGTTTTGTGTATTCGTCCCAACCTTGTTCATGTACTTTTTGGCATTGTCGTCCCTACATCATACTTAATTTTTTTCAAAAATATTTTTATTACTTGTTTCCCTTCTTTTTTTAAACAGTACTAATGAAAATCCTATAATGAATGTCAGTCGCTATGAAGGCATCAGTTTTAGCTTGGCATGAAGAGTTGTCTTCATAAACACCATGTGTTGAATACTTAATTTTTTTCAAAAATATTTTTATTACTTGTTTCCCTTCTTTTTTTAAACAGTACTAATGAAAATCTTATAATGAATGGCAGTCGCTATGAATGCATCAGTTTTAGCTTGGCATGAAGAGTTCTTCATAAACACCATGTGTTGAAGTTAGTGAAATGCTATACTGCTTCGGTGCCCCAGGTTAAAATGCAACGATTTTGGTGTGTAACCCTTCTGACGCCAGGATCAGAATAATCAGCAGAATATTTGGCTGTTAAGTTTCTCATCTATGTTTTTTGGCTAAATTGAATGTCTTAATAGCCTTTGAAAACCTAAGTTAATTGTTTATAAAAGTCTCTTAGATTGTTATTAGAGATTATGATGAGCAATACATAATATTCATTGGCCATTTTTTCCTGGCCCATTCCTACATACTAAGTAGTTCTCTGCTTAGTGATAATGGAGTAAATACATGTAAACACTAGAAAATCTAAATCCATCTCAAAATGTGATAAACTGTTTAACAGTAATCAATTGTATGTGTAAGATAGGTGGATACTGGAAAATTAGTAAATGAAAAACTTAATTGTGGTCAGTTATTCCTTCTCAGAATTAAAAACATATTAAACTTTGGGACAGATTTTGACCCCAAGTTTGTGAAATTAGCAGGTTCAATAATTACCATTCTGTCAAGTAAGGATTTTGTAAAAAATTCTCACTCAAAAGTTTCCAGTAGTTAGTAAATGTTTTGTCAGAGAAATGAAGCTGTATTTGACTGCTCTTATGGCAACAGGGATTGATTGTGTAATTTAGGTTGTTTTATTTTTTTAGTATTTACTTTGTCTTTTCCTTTCTAAATATTTGTTAAACCAAACATTTAGAATTCAGGATCAATTTCAGCAGCTGGTCCAAATGTCAAAACTAGATTTAAAAAAAAATACTATTACAACTTCTGATCAAAGTAAGCTATTTATACATAGATAACTTGCTAATAAATATAGTGTACCTTTACTGTTTCCCTTACAACCATGAGATTTTACATAATGAAAACTTTTTATTTTGTGTTTTCATATTCACAAAGTAGCTTCCCAAATAATACTTATTTACAAAATATTTACATGTTCAACTTAAATGTAAATTCACATTTGCTATAGTAACTCTTTAAATGAAAGCTGAATTAGGATGAATTAGTGTAATTTAAAGATAATAGTGCTGTTGTAAGAGTAAAAGTCATAATAATTTATTAAAAAATGACATTAAATGATTTTTACACCCCAAAAAAAAAACCAAATATATATATATATATATATATTCTTTTTATTGTACAACCATTTTGGCCATAGACTCAAAAGATTTAAGATAGACTGTTAGGCTAATGAAACTAGAGAATCAACAACACTGAAATGAATTCAACAGGTTATCCATGTGGCATCATTCGTATTAAACTACGAAAAAATGAAAATAATCTTAAGTTTGTTTTTTTAAGGGGGAGGGCCTATGGCCAAAAGTTCCACAGTAAAAATGAAATGCTAGATTTGTGTAGGATACTTTAAAGAATGTTTCAAGCAGCTTGGTAGCTTTAGACATTTGTCATGTACATGTGCATTAAGAAAGTTCTCACCATTTTGTTCAATTTAAGAATACTAACTTTTTGCTTGGATCACTAGTACAATATTATGTTAACCAGGCTTGTAACTAGAATTATCCATAAAAGCAAGTTGGAAAAATAAATAATTTCAATACAGAAAGGGCTTAATCAGGTTTACAGTTTATAGTATTTGCTTCAGTCAAAATAAAGGATTGGAAATTAGATAACTTTTGTAGTATAGTGGTTGAAGTGCAGGCATAAGAATTATCAAATTTGTTTGTAAAGTGTGTGTATTAATCTCTTTTTGTAAATGTGTTACAATTTATAGAAGTTATATGTAGTTTTTTTCTTAGGGCTGCAAAGTTGATAGATTCCTAAACCACGACACAGGGGCTCATGTCTTGAGGGTTGCAGTACCACAACAGCTTTCCAGTAGCAGCAGGTAGAATGTGCATGGTGACAGCTGACCCCCACCAAGTTGACATTTGTGTTGGCTTAGTGTGCCCATCTGGTCATGCTCTGTGAATCTAGAACTCGATTAAAAACTCCAACCAGGAAGCTTTTGGTAAAGCATTATTCACCCCTTCCTTTGCCTAATGTGTTCTATGTATATGTATATCTGCTTATGTGCAATTCCTGGTGGAACAGGTGATTAAACTGTATTTTGAAAGGAATATTACTTAAAGTTACAATACGAAAAAAATCTTTAGTAATGATCAAGAAATATTACTGTTCATGCAGGTGCACTGTCTCATCTTTATCATTTTTCTTCTAAATCTCTGTGGAAATAATTTTTTTGCCAATATGTAGTTAAACGTCTTGTCTTGGCATGTTATTGTGCTGTAATGATAATTCCTTAATACTTGTAACTAAAGATGTTGCAAAGCTTAAGCTTGATCAGCTGGACTGACCATACAACATAGAGTTCTTCTTCTCCAGAAAGTAATATTTATAGTTAATACTGTGTATAGTTAACGTTATTTATTTCCATGTCTTGATTGATTGAGATGATTATGTAATGCATGTATCTGTGACTTTGAAAGTTTCACTGCCATTAATGGCTGACAGCTTATAACTACTGTATAATATGTTAGAGAAAGTTTTTTTTTTTTTATGTTCTGTACAGTATTATCCTAATAATGTAACATGTGAGTTTGAAGTAATTGGATGCTGGATGTAACCAAATCTAAGGTTTGATATGTTGTGATAAGCACCACCTATAGTGTTTTTATAGATTGATAAATTTCATCCTTGTTTCGGTCAAACTGATTTTCTACAGTTCTGTGAGCTAGTTTTTGAAAAGTTTTTTTTCACATATGGAGGTATTAAGTGAAATCATAATTCTGTATGTATGGAAAGAAGAAACATCACATTAGTAAAGCTGTAATTTTCTTCTTTATCCAAGTGTTTTTATTTACTTTAAAACTAGACTATGATATTCAAAGTGAAAATAGTGTAAAATGGTCAAATAGACATCAGATTGTGAATTTATTTTTTCACTGTATTAAGTGTATGATCTGCGATTTGAAATTAAAACATTAGAAAATGTTTTATCAGCTGAACTGAAGATATTGATTTTTAATTCATTGTGTATAATTTGTACATCATGGTTGAGCTATGATATTTTTGACAAAGGTCACATTCAAGTAATGTCAAACCCTCGTATACATATAAAATACCCTTCTCTTTTACTTTTTTTATGATGCTAGTGAAATTCGGTTGTTTTTTTTTATAGTTTCTGAGATACTTCTCTAATGATTGTATTACAACCTAAAGTAATTAAAGTGATACCAAATCAAACTAACAGTTTAAGAAAATATTAAACGTTACCTCAGATATGCAGTCCCTCTCTGGTGGTTATTGCATAAAACTTCCAGTGAAATGTTTATAGCAAAGCAAGTTTAGGAAAAGAAGGTTTTTGTCTGTGTATTGCTCTCAGAATATGTCAGGAATTTTTTTTGTTATTAGACAAACCACTGTTCGTGTGTGTGTGTGTGCAAGAAGTTGTTTTAAAAACAAGTATTTTGCTTGGTGATCTTTCATTCCAAAAGCTGTCTATACAAATAGTAAAGTTTTACATTTGATTTTTTAGATAGTCCCCAGTTAAGTGTTTCATGTATTACACTGTTCAAAGCTTGGTGAGTGTGAATGATGTGTTTCTATGAGTTTTTTAATCCTTTTCTTTCTCTCAGAGGTTGACACCTTAAGATTCAGGCAGTATTTTTATAATAACGGTTTTTGTTTGTTTTTTAGGTTTGTATAAATTGAAATTGAAACAAAGATAAGACATGCAAGCTGTAGCAGTATGTCTATGTTGTCATCTTTTTTTTTTGTATTGTCACACCTATGTTAAATGTTTACAAAACAACTGCATGGAAAGTTAAGTTACCCAAGCCCCTGTTAGTACCCTCCTAGTAAAATATTGGGAATAAATGACTTTTGGACAAACCTAACAATTTAGCACTGAACTAATAATGTTCCAGTTTTTTTAGCTTTGAAATGCCCTAGTGTTTCTCATTCAAGCAAAATGTAGTAGAACTTATGGCCTGGGTTCTGAGGATGCATATTTTATTTTATTATTCATGGTATAGGGATGAAGGCAACCTGAGATAAAGAAAGTACCTTTTCAAATTCTGTCAGAATGATTTCTTGTACATCTTAAAAGTAATTTATTAGTAAAGATGACAAGAGTGAAAAAAAAAGCATAATGTTAACTCTGCTGTAAAATCAACTTTAATGATAGTCATTGGTCAAGAAGTTTAAACTTTATTTTCACAAGAGAGAGAAGTCATTTTGTTGCCATAATGTTTCTCCTTAGGGAAGATGTGCACACATTTTGGAAAGTTTGCTAAAATTAACGTCCATGACAGAGTAAAATATATAAATTAACGTCCATGACAGAGTCAAATATATAAATTAACGTCCATGACAGAATCAAATATATATAGCTTTCTGGTAATGGGAAACTTGTGCAATTTCAGTATGTGAAAGTATTAAGTTTCGGGATTAAATTAACAAAGATTCCTTAAAGAAGTATTTAAATATAAACAGACAATTCTTTTGTATAAGAAGTAAAACTGTAATTTTAACTTCGTCTTGTTTATTTATCATTATTAGAACGTAGCAGTTCAAGTAACTTTTTAAAATTCATTTTTTGTTTTGCTGTTGTTAGAGAAAGGTTCAAAATTACAGTTTTCCTTTTGTTGTAAACTAAACCCATGGAGAGTGTAAGGCTACACATGTAAATATATACATGTAGAATGTCTAGTGATGTTTTTTATAGTGTCATATGGAATTTCATTTTATTCTTAACATAGAAAATACCCAGTCTCAAACTTTTCACTTTACTATTTACACCAGCACTGGTGTATAGACATAAAAAGGTTCTGCTGTGTTGAGCTTCGGTAATGTCCCGTCCCATTTGCTTCTGTGTATGCAACATCTTTGTAAGATTCCATGCTAATTCATATATCTAAGTGCAATTGTGCACAGGAGCAAAGTAGCTGAAACACAGTATATCATAGCATTGAATGTTGCATAGTTTCTTGCTTTGTATGAAAAAATGTTAGTGAAAACAAGTCTCAGAAGAGACGTAGTATGTGTGTTCATAGTTTCTGTACTTAAAAGTTCATATGCTATTACGTGAGATATGATTAATTTAAGAAATCTTTTATGTCTTTTGCATCAGCTGTATTAAAATAAAATACCACTTTTGATTATGTTTGGTTTTGAATATATCGTAATTTATTTGTTATTAATTTTCCCTACTATCTTAAACGAACGTTCTGGCTTGTATAATTTAAACCTTACAATATTCGGACCTCATCACCCGTTCTTCAAATGTGAAAGCTGCAAACGAATTTCAATTGAGAATTTGTTTCCAAGGTTGTCATTTGTGTCGTCTGTATCCATGGTGTTTGTAATCTGCATTGGAGATAAACTTCACGAGAAAGACCTAAAGTCAAGCATTGCATTCTAACGACCAATGCAAAATTTAGTTTTACTGCTGTTGTGATTCAGGTTCTTTGTTGTGAGTTAACAATGATCCTACAGTGTATGCAATTCTACCACAAGCAGGATAAGGAGTAGTGGTAAACAGTACAGGAATAATCAAGTCGGGGGAACCATATCCTTTACTTCAAAGAAACAAATAATCATTTTATTAGTTTATTATTATTTTTTATTCACTTGAAAGCCCAGCATGGAAGAAAGAAACACACACACACACTAACAAAATTAAAGTACAAAATAAGCTTGTGAAAGTATTCTTGTGGTAGCAGCATTTGAAATAGGATTTCTTGATTTTGATACTGAAAATAAGAGTGTTGAGAGTCTAATTCTTGTAGTTAAATACGTGTTCTACAGTTGGAGCAATCAGTTTCACAATATGGTCGTTAGTTAAAAGTGTGCCCTCCAGAGGACCTTCACAATAGGGTAATTTCCTCAAAATATATTTTATCAAATTCTGTAAAGTTTGTACAATAATTTTATTACACTATTTTCAATGCGTTTAATTGATATTTAGTTTTATTCGAGTTGAAAATAGAGCTTGTTTTTTTTAGCTATTTTGATACCTTAAAATATAATTTATCCGAGTCCACAACGTTCCATTTCTCAACATTTTGAATTTTTTATTTTGTAACTATCAACTAACACCAGAACCTTTTATCAAAATATAATATTTCAACATCACGACTTCTTTATGGTATGGTATGGTAATAAAATGTTCAAGAGTTATTGTTCGTTTGATATTTACTTTTGTAATGTGTTTCACACACACACCACTCCAGACCGTTTTGCCAACACTACAAAACGACGGAACCATTTTTTTCTATCGACGAGGATTTTTCCGAAACGTTTTTGAATTTTAGCAAAGTATGGTGACTTGGTGGATGTTTAATTATCACGATCTGTTGTAATTTAATTATTACATTCATTTCCAAACTGCCGTCTCATTTCACCTACAACATGCAATAATCTATATTTAAATAATGTTTACTTCTCCAACAATATTCCCATCTCTAAACAGTGCGTTTTGACTTAGCAACAACATACGCAGTAAGAGACTTTAACTGGGATGCACGTTATCTTGTGACAAAAACTTACAAAACGTCAGTTTATAAATTATCAATTCTGATACCCATCTTTGTTAATCTGGGACACACAAACCAACAGAGCAACTTTTTTTGTTTAAAAATTTGGCCTTCAAAAATCACCGATCGTCAACAAAAACTTGTATATAGAAACGCTGAAATATATAGGTCCGGTTGGTTAGGGAGCTCGACTCTCAATCTGCGGGTTCGAATCCCCGTTCCACCAAACATGCTCGCCCTTTCAGCCGCGGGGGCATTATAAAGTTACGGTCAATACCACTATTCGTTGGTAAAAGAGAAGCCCAAGAGTTGGCGGTGGGTGGTGATGACTAGCTTCCTTTCCTCAAGTCTTATACTGCTAAATTAGGGACGGCTAGCGCAGATAGCTCTCGTGTAGCTTTGCGCGAAATAAAAAAAACAAAACAAACGATACAAATACATATTCAGGAAATATATATATGCATTCTTCCGAAACTATGTCTACTGTTCGTGGACATAGAATTCTAAGAAGATATTGAATGGATTAACATCTAAAGTATAGACAAAATAGCACATTAAAATTCGACGAAGACTGAGAATTTCTTCGTTTTAGAATTATCGCGCAAAACTTCACAAACGACTATTTGCGTATAGCCGTCCCTAATTTTGAAGTGATAGAGGAAAGGAACAGCTAATCAACAGCACCCACTAACAACACTCGCAAACCCACCGAATTGTAGGTTTAACCACCACTTTTATAGTGCACTAACGGCTCCGTAGTGCGGGCCCCCCAGTGGCACAGCGGTATGTCTGCGGACTTACAACGCTAGAATCCTGGTTTCGATACACGTGGTGGGCAGAGCACGGATAGTCCGTTGTGTAGCTTTCTGCTTAATTACAAACAAACAATCCATAGTGCTGTGCACGTTCCTGCAGAACCGGCTGCAAACCACAAACTCTCCGATTGATACCAGGAACACACTAACTACTAGGTCACACCGTCAGTCGCGATTATGGAAAAATGAAATTGGGGTATTTGTGG
>NW_013667760.1:86380-89069 GCF_000517525.1 Limulus polyphemus
TCACAACTTATCACCCTTTATTCTCCAGAACAAGAATCATCCACTAGATTAGCTCCAAATAAGCCCAAGATTCAGCCCCGTCCCTACCAAGCCAGCTTCTAATAGACCCAAGTTTCAGAAACGCTCAGGTGTATTAAGTGTTTCCAAAATCAATGTTATGTCAGTTAATGTTATAGACTTTGTTGTCATTGTAGTATCCATTTGTTTCTTCAACAATGCAAAAAAGGTCAATTCAAAACTTTTCTGAAATATAGAAAGAGTATACACTCGAATAAAAGAAAACTCACCGCAAAAAAAAAGTTTTCTTCTTGGATAAATCAAGTAATATGTTTTAAAAATATTTTCAACTTCCATAAAACATTACGTTTCGCTAGGTTTACCTGGTATCGTCAGGTGAATATATTTAAATGATGGAACGGAACCGTTATATGTTATGTTACATCGCTAGGGAACAAAATATAAACAAATTAAATAAGTGTTAAATAGGAGAAATTTAAATAAATATAATTTCACACCTAAATACTGGTTGATGCTAGTTTTTGTTTTTATTAATGAAAGCATTTGTGATCTTCTTTCTATTTATATAATATTCTCTGTTTATGGTTTTAACTTCCTAAAAACAAGAGTGTTTATTTTGAGCCATGAGCTCGAACACAGAGGAAGAGGCTTTTTTAACGTTATTTTAACACACTTGCCGACCAATTTTTCCATTGCAAAAATCATCACATTTTTTGACAATGTAATATGGTACAAGGATTCTGAAGTGCCCTTTTCAACAAATTGGTGCGATATGATGTGGTCTACTTGTCTTGCCAGTACGGAGAAAAATGTTACATATTATCCATATTGTGTTCTTTAGTTGTTTTTAACCATGATTTTTTTTTTGGGGGGGGGGGTGGCAGGTGAGAACCTGGTGATATGATATACACAATAAAAAGATGTTTATTTTGTAATTGTTGATTGTATCCTCAGGTCGTGATTAAATTTTTTAGGGATGATAACATTTTATTCACGACGGTTCGAGGATAACTGTTTTGCAATTTAAATTCTGCTTTTAACACATTTATTTCTGAAGAAGCCTGATGAGAGGAGCAAATATTCTTAGCTGTTTTAAAGAGGTTTTTGATGATCCATGTTTTTTGTGTATCCTCAAGAAAATAATTCCAATAAATAAATGGGATGTATGTTAAACCTAAAAACATTCTTTATTAGGGTAAAAGTTTGAGACTTAGGGAAACGAACAACCGACATAAACTGTAATGTTTATATGGCAATAGCACAAGTTCCAAAATTCAGACTTAACCTTCAAATAAATATCTATTTCCGTAAATAATAAGACAGCACACAGCAGCTAAAATTAGACTTGCACCAATGAATTTGCACATAAATCACTTAATATAAACAACTGCCAATAATTAAGAGTCGCCAGCTGTCACAAATATCTAACGGGATCAGACGAGGACTGTTTGTTTGTAATTAAGCACAAAGCTACACAATGCCACTGGGGGGGGGGGGGGCTCAGACGAGGAAATCAGCACAGGACCTTCAGAAAGGAATGGTTATGGGATGCAGTATTGATAGTATGAGTGTCCAAAGCATTTCAGTACGACCACTTCTACTCAAATATAATGTTTTGGAACTCCGTCTGAAGGACTTACCCCGAGATTTAACTGCATTTGGAACTGCTTTGAAAAGCGTACAGCGCCTCCCAGTGGCTCAGCGAGAAGTTTCAAAGTTTACGAAGCTGAAATATGAAATTCGAGCACTTCGGCTGGTACAGCCATTATAGTTCGTTGTGTAGTTTTGTGCTAAAACAAACAGGCAACAGGAGTGCCTGTTTATTGCATTAGACCTATATACATCGAATGGTGGCAAGTGATAGTAACATCAAAGGTGGGTCCATTCTTTATCAAAATGGAACCCAGTAGAGAAACACGACATCCTTTTTCAATAGGTGCAGTGCCTAAGAAGTTTTGACATTACAGCATATAATCCTACAGACAATGTAGTTGGTTTCAGCAGATCATGATAATTGATCTAAATAATATAAAAAAGATGTGCCTTGGAGTCTAGAGCGAGATTTAGTCTGTGAAAAGAAGGATAGGAGAATACTTGACCTAACAAACGTGGACTCCATGTCGTTTCCTTGTGCTAGAACAAATATTTTACAGCCTTTGGAACATTATTTTACGTGACAAGATACTTCTTGGGAAGGAATATTTGTTTTTTTCAATACCAGTTTAGTTTAACTAATGTTTCTTGGATTTGACGATAAAACAATTGCAAGGGTCTAACTTTTTCTTCCTAAAGACACTATTTTTGGATGCGAAATACAAAAAAAAACTTGCAAATAATGTACAGCATTATTTCAGTAAAAAACAAACAAACAATAACATAAGTGGCAAATATATGTTTTTAATAATTCAAGCACAGTAATTAGTGAAATAACAGATCTATGTGTGATAACACTATATAAGTGTGTTTAATGGGTGGAACATATAACATTGACAAAACTATATACATCTCTTTGCCTTGAGAGGTTAGAAGATGTAGTACTGTATAAGTCTTTAGCGAGTGGAACAAAACTATGTATATATTTACAAGCTGAGTTACCCGGTGTTGCACGGTGAAAATTTAGCTTTGAAATGTATAGATCAGTATTTTTTCAGCAAATCATTCAGTAAGTAGA
>NW_013667760.1:90069-93797 GCF_000517525.1 Limulus polyphemus
TTATTTTCAATAAGCAATTCTGAAAAATATTTGGGGGTGCTTAACTTTTTCCAGGTGTATATATAGATAGATAGATTCTTGAAGATCTTTTGTCACCTTACGCCTTTTAATGAAGATGGGAACATTGACAGGGAAATAATACAATAGCCAATGCTCGGCGAGAACTTTTCGTTTATAAAATTTTGTTGTTCTCAACTTCATTTTTATTTTCTTACCTCGTCTCCATAGTTACTGTTTGCAAATAGTCAATAATATTGTAGGTCCATTTTATTGTTGTTCTTTCTACGCGCCGTTATAACACATTTTCATCTCATCATTTAATTTCTGTTGTGCATATATTGTTGTATGATTATTGCAAAAAAATGCCGCAATAATAAATAAATTGTCAATTTCGTCATTAAATACTAAACCAAATACAAAATAAGTAGCACCATTAAATTTCTTGTAAAAAAACTGGTTATTATGAAGTTATTTTAAAATTTGTAAGTTCAACCGTTTGGTTTCCTATAGTGAACAAAATAAACAAACTTCCTCTTTTATGTATTTATAGATATATATATTTAGAGTGTGAAGGTACAATATGTGTCTTTAGGGGTGGAGCATAAAATATTGACAATACTACATATTGCACTGTGTGTGTGTGTGTATCACTGTATGGATATACGTTTCTGTACGTGTTTATATACGTACGGATGTACTTGTATATATGTCTGGATGTTATTGTGTGTATATATTTGTATATGTGTTGCTGTATACATGTATCTATGTTACTGTATGTGTGTATGGATGTTACTGTAGGTGTGTGTTTGTGTGTATATATTTGGATATGTGTTGCTGTATACATGTATCTATGTTACTTTACGTGTGTCCAAATATATACACACAAACAGTATACAGCAACACATAATGTGTCTATGTTACTGTATGTGTGTATGGTACACACAAACACACACGTACAGTAACATTATATAATTGATACCTGAAGCTGTCGGTACTTGATGAAACCCCATAATTACATAATTGAAGTAAAAAACAGACAATTGTACGTTTCACAAAAACTTTATTCATTCACGACCATGGTTTCGTCAGTAAAGGCGGATGTCATTTACTTTGATAGAATATTAAAATAATAACAATAAAAAAAGCCAGATGAACGGTTGGTGTTTCGAAACCGCAAACATTCTTTAGCACTGAACTAATTTCTTTGGTTAACTAGATACAAATCATCATCATCCTTGTATTATCGTATTTGATGTCAAAAACGCACAATTCTTTGTTGCTGTACACTAAGATAATACATAGTTTGAAACGACACTTGTAATACTAAATTTGTAAAGATGAAAGAAAATTTATAATTTCCTAAGTGATCTTTGCATGTTGAACTTACCCGTTCCGACGATTTGAGTTCAAAAGTAAAGTTCCTGGCAAATGGCGTCACCATACAGTCAAAGAAAATTTCACATTCAAGTTTCTGACAGATGGCGCCACTACACTGAACGAAGGTTTTATATCTTTGTATTCAGTATAAAGCTACACGATGGACTAATTTGCCCTCTGTCAACTGCGAGGAATCGAACCCCGGATTTTAGCATTGTAAATCCGAAACTTACCGCTGACAGACTGGGAAATGCCACTACTCAGTCAACCAAGATTTCACGGGAACTATTGAATCATGAATGATTCAAGAAAAAATTTGTGTTTATAAATAGGCTTCGAACACGGATTAAACTGCAACTGGGATAACTGTTAAAAATTGAGTTGTTCTTCTACGACACTGGGCATTAAAAATGGTCGACATTTGGTGCATTAGGGATTATAAATTAATTTTAATTTTCGATTAGAGCAAGCTATCTACTTAGAGCGAAACTAAAAATCAACCTGATAACGAGTATAGCTAATCAAATATACTTTGTTTACGTTCTTACTTACAAATATTTGGATGCGATGTTTCATCAGTTAGGTACCCTCACGATTAACAGTATTTTCGGCCGTAAACCCTATAACATCTCACAAGATTCCACCAGCTTAGGAGATTTAGGGTAGTCCTAAATACATATATTAAACTAATAAGGCAAAACAATTCTTCATAATGAAAGTATAATAATGCAACCAAAAAAATGATACTTATGGGACACACAAACCCTAGCTGTTAGTTTCAAGTAATGTCGTATATTTAATACAAGAAAAAGTACCCGTCCCCAGTCACAGGAGAAGTTTAAATAAATCTAGCAAAAGTACCCATCCCTATTTATGATATGTTTGTTTTGAATTTTTTCGCGCAAAACTACACGAGGGATATCCGCGCTAGCTATCCTTAATTTAGCAGTGAAAGACTAGAGGGAAGGCAGCTAGTCATCACCAACCACCGCCAACTCTTGGGCTACTCTTTTTACCAACGAATAGTGGGATTAACCGTCACATTATAACGCTCCTACGGCTGAAAGGGCGAGCATGTTTGGTGGGACGGGGATTTGGACCCGCGCCCCTCAGTTTGCGAGTCAAGCGCCCTAACCACCTGGCCATGCCGGGCCCCCTAGTGATGGGAAAAAGTTAAGTTAAACTATCAATATAAATTATTTTATAGACTTTTAAAAAGGTTAATTGTGTTGCACTCTTGGTTTCACTCACAGTTATAGCTCTGAGCTACTTATACCGCCCACCGCGAAAAGTAATTGTTAAGCATTTCAGTCATGCTAAGAACTGCTCAACAATAACATACGGTAAATCTACATTTTTATTCTTTAAGTTATATCACATTTTGATATGTGAATGATTAATTCCTAACAATTTAGTATAAAATTTCGTACTTGCGAAATATAATTTGACATCAAAATTATTCATGCCTGTTCTCTTGTCATTTCGCCCCCCAGTGGCACAGCGGCATGTCTGCGGACTTACAACGCTAAAAAACCGGGTTTCGCTACCCGTGGTGGGCAGAGCACAGATAGCCCTTGTGTAGCTTTGTGCATAATTAAAAACAAACAAACAAACAAACTCTTGTCATTTCAAAATTGTGTGTTGAGCTTTTCCTGCGTGCACAGCTCTTCAAACGGGAGACAGACGAATGCTCGAACAGACACCATGGTTCGCAATATATATAAGATTAGTTGAACAACGTAGCATAATTACAATCAGAACTTTTCACATTCTTCCCTAAAAGCTACTTCTGACCAATGAAGACCCATTAAGCAACTCCAACAGTTTAACTTTAGAGGTTTTATTGTTAAGCACAAAGCTACACAATGGACTATCTGTGCTATGTCCGTTATCGGCTTACAAAATTACTGCTGTACCACTGGCGTGGGGGTGGGGGGATAACTTTAAAGGAGCGTGGCATCTGAGATAAACTGCTACGACACATGTTACTGTTTGTGCGAGGAGTCAAGTAGCAAGATATTACTAAGAGTACAGCCAAAAACTAATGTTTATGAAAATACAGACGCAGATTTAGGGCTAGGCGACCGCTTAATGCCTCGTACCTCTAGAGGAGCCTCCTTACTACCTTTTTTAGACACTCTAGTTAAGAAAAACTATGATAAATTTGAAATCGCAATTTATCATAGCAGAGCATGAAGCCACTAGATACACTTCAGCAAAGTTGATGTTTGGTCGGGAACTTTGGTTGCCAGTGGATCTGTTAACAGGACGCCCACCTTATGAAGAGTTGCCTGAAAATGTGCCAGAGTTCGTGAAAGTATTATCTGAAAAGATGGATGATATTCATCATC
>NW_013667760.1:94797-95726 GCF_000517525.1 Limulus polyphemus
CTTTTTTCACACCTAAAGTGTTTTTGATTAGATTCTATCATAGCAGTCGGTGCCTAAGACGAGAGAGAGTCTCCTACGTGAGGACGAACGCTACCACTGCTGAAATTTGACACAGCTTTGATCGAGCGCTTTGGACTTAAAAGAAGAACGATAAGTTGTATAATTGACCTTTGCATTGTTTTCAAACTAAATGTGACTTATTGAATATACATTTGTGATTTTTGAAATATGCGTTTCAAGAAAACAAAATGAGATTAAAGAAAAAAATATTATGTTGATAACCTTGAAAAGTCTTTATACCAGCAAAGAGAGCATTACTGGAAGAATAGAGATAAGGTTAGAAACAGTAATTCTGAATATGCGAAACAAGCATTAGCCATTAATCCAGCCAAAGAAAAGGCTGCTACCCTGTCTTGATGGAAGAAAAACTCTAGCAAAGATATCATCAAAAGACAGGAAATGCCGAGAGATCTCTTAGAAAAGCTACGAGAAGGATAGGCCTAGAGCCCAGTCATTCTAGAGATTTAGCACCAAGAAACGGTACAAGAAGGATAGGCCTAGAGCCCAGTCATTCTAGAGATTTAGCACCAAGAAAATTTACGAGAAGGATAGGCCTAGAGCCAGTCATTCTAGAGATTTAGCGCCAAGAAAAGCTACGAGAAGGATGGGCCTAGAGCCCAGTCATTTTCGAGTCTAACTTAATACCAAAAAAAAACAAAAAAAAAACTATGAGACAAGTGTAAAAGATTATTAAACAAAAACTAGCCAATTATTCTTACTATTTTACACAAGAAAAAAAATAACGAAAGTTGTTTTGACAATTATATAAAGTAAAATCCATCTAGTGTTTATCCTGATGTACGGTGTAAAAATACGGGATAAAACTTGCATTCAAATTACCAAAACGGTTTTCGGAGAAGCTATATTCA
>NW_013667760.1:96530-106057 GCF_000517525.1 Limulus polyphemus
ATTACTTACTATTTAACAACAAAGAAAAAATAACGAAGTTGTTTGACAATTATATAAAGTAAAATCCATCTAGTGTTTATCCTGATGTACGGTGTAAAAATACGGGATAAAACTTGCATTCAAATTACCAAAACGGTTTTCGGAGAAGCTATATTCATGAGAATCTTCTCGAACTTTAACTCAGTTTCTGTAGTGACCAGCTAATAACTGCAGCTTCAAGAAGTGTCGGCTGTCATCAGTCTAGCAAGATCGAAAACAGCCTCAAACCCCTTCCGAAATGAAAGAGTATAAAGGTGTATTTGTGACTAACAAGAACACTTACTTTCTGTAATATTATAGAGGTATCAGGTTTAGGCCTGGGAGAATATAAACCCTATGATAAGCTTTGTGAGGTCAGTTTTTGACACGTTACTTTAAGAAGATATCTATCCCTTTTTTGGGGTCGCATTTGTTTCGATTCTCCAAGTGAACTTTATATAACTAGTTATTAAGTAAATCAAACTGGTGTATTTACGTGTTTTACACTCACCAAAAAGAAACCTATCATTCTATAAGTATTTGAAAACTTGTAGTAATCCGCCACAATTTAATTCTTCGTATTGTTATCTGACACTGGGCAGCTTGTACATAATTAACACACACCCCAATGAAAGAATAGACCATTCTAAGCTTTAACTTGTTGTTAAACAAATGTTTAAACAACTCTACTCATTCAATTATGTAGTTATTAAGTATTTATTAGAATAGTGACAGAACAGTACTGTACAATGACAAGTCAAAGTACGAGTTTGTAAACTATTTTTTAATATTAAAAGATGCCACTTCATTTTAAGATATACTTTTTTATTAAATAACTTCGTAATAAAAGTTTAGTCGTTCTAATGTTGTTTATATTTTGCCAAAACGGTGGTCTTAATACTGTTTACACTTATTTTACTTATTTTTTCGATTAGAAATTACTTGCAAATACTAATGTTATCCCCCCCCCCCCAAAAAAAAAATTAAATTTTGTCCATAATTCACGTAGTCTGTTTCAAAGAAATCGTTTAGAACTATGGAAATTTTCAAAGATTGTATTTGATTATAAGCCGTTGAGTATGTGAGTTTGGTGTTTCGAATAATATCAACAAGTATAGCGGTTGCCATACGAAATAGGATTAGAGCCACATGTTTACGTTTAAACAACTAATTTATTAAAAATACTTTAGTTTTAGTGAATGTCGTATGAAAAGTTACCAAATTTTTTACATTTTAATGTCATAAAAGTGGGTGTAATTTTTTTCGGGTGGCTTATTTTTGTTATAAAGAACTAAGTGTATTTTTTTATACGCGAGTAAAACCTTAAAATAACTCGATAAACCCTTAAAATCTAGTAACATGGTAGACGTTGCTTCTAGAATTCAAGTGCATATTCTTTAATTATATATCGTTTATCACTTAAAAAGTACAATATTGTAACGTTTTCCTTTCTCTTGTAAGTTTAAGCATAAGTGTCTAATTATTTCAGAAGCATAAATGTTTTTCAAAGTTTCGTATTATTTATGAAATATACAATAAAAAATGTAATTAGTTAAGTAATTTTATCGTCATCTGTCGGATGATAAAGAAGTGTGAATAGTTTTCCCACGAATATTCGATAGATTTGATCAAAAGCTGTGTTAAAATGTCAAACTATAAGCTTCGGTTTGAAAGAATAAAAGTATTTCATTAAAACTTATAATTATTAGGTGGCGCAACAATATGTACTTTAGCATTTCTTTCAGAAATTACCTCTTAGTTCCATTATGTTTATATATATTATTTCAAATTATGTTTTTAACAAAATATGGTAATATCATACTATCGCCAACGGACTGTTATGAAGATGAAAATAACAGTAGATTCTAATCATTTGTATGCAGAGCGTGAATAAGTCAATCATGATAAAACAAGAATAGCCACAGCTGTTTTCCTTTGAAACTAAAGTGACAATTTATTTCACTAAAAATGATAACAAAAGCCATATATTTCTATTGGCCGACTTTTCTGTAATAGTAACAAGACATAACTTTTAACACAAGGTGAATTTTGACTAGTTACTTAGGAAACGCCAAGATAATTCTAAGAACTAACGTTGCTTAGGATTATATTTAATCCCAAATTCCATAAAAAATCCCAGCATGCCAAATCACAGACACTTCATTAGATCAATCACACTAGCAGAAAATGAGAGACTAAAATTCTGCACTGTTCTTATCTTTCTACGTCACCATTCATTAATATAGTGATGCCAGCTTAATAACTTGATTGACGAAGACGCCGCGAAAAAAATATAGTATGTTTCTGGATTGATATTTTGCTGTGTGCAACAAGTTTAACAATGAGATTAGACCAAGATGAGGCACATAGAATCCGTAAGTAAAACTCTCTGTACTGGAAATTTAAAAACATTACTTGAATACACCTGAATAAAAGTTTATTAAAATGAAAAGTTATGAAAGGGTTAAAGTTATAACAATTGCATAAAATACCAGAAACAACTCTGATGTATTGATAAGGCGGGGTCAGACAAAGACAACAGCATGTAATAAGAACAAGTTCTGTGTGAACAAACCTAAAAACAGAAATTATTTTACCAAAGAAAGTGCACGAGATAAACGGTGACGATAATTAAAATCACTTAGAAAATAAAACTTGGATATCACTCTGCTTATACAGAGTGGCCGTTGATTTTCCGATGTAATCCCACAAAAACAAGATGAGTGTCATGATATAAAATACTGTTTAGTTTAGATATTATTGATTGATTAATGTTTGTGAGTGAATATTTTATTATTGTTTAGTTTTGTTAATAATTCACTGATGTTGAGACTATCGAAAGTCGTGTGCAACACATTGTCGTCGAGAGTATAAAAGGCGGGCAAACGATTAAATGATAGACATATAACTAGAGTGAGACGAGTGGAAACAGCAGACAGATAATAGCATACAAGAGTAAAGTTACAGGCCAAGGAAAAGTTCGGCGTGAAGTTAACTACCGTAGAAGTGATAAGCCTAACGATTGACAGAAGCTTAACGTTTAATATGTCAGAGTAAACTAACAGTAGGACAGGAAATAATAAAATTAATTTATTCGGTCAAAATGTGGTTCTAAAGTATTTGAATCAGCCTGAGTGACAAAAGGAACAGAGAATCTTCAGAAGAAAGAAGATCAAACGATTACGGTAACTCGCACCACAATTGTAAGTGAATCACACACAGAATACAGGTGCGTTAGTGATAGAGAAAAGAGTTTGTCTTGTCAACTGAAATTCTAAAGTAATTGAATAAGCCTAAGTGGACTTTTGACAAGAAGAAGATAACTATATATGCATACATATAGTGTTTATGATATGCCTATGATCTCTATAGTATGAAGAATTTGTTGTACATACGTTTAACTTGTTCCGAATATATATATTATTTTGAAAATAAGTGCGTGCTGTTCATTTATCGTTGAATTTATCGCTAACAAGTCACAGACACCTACTGTAGAATAATCCTAAGCCTAACAACAACATAGTATATATCTATACTCTGAAGAAATATAAGTAAAAGCCTTTTATTTGGACAAATGGAGTAAAAAAATTAAATAATGTTAAAATCTGACAATGAGGATCGAGAGTAGGCTGAAAGGAGTGAGGTTAGTATCAGAGTTATTGTTAGGGACGATACACTTAATCTGAAAAAATCATCAGCCTCATTTTCGTTAGAAAAGATGCTGAATGGCAAGGTACAGCTTCACTTTCACTGGTAAATCCTGTAGTTTGGAAAGATCCCAAACCCATTGTCTTACAATAATTAAAAGTGAGGAAATACGTTACGTAGAGTACATGATGGAAAGCGTGGCTAGTAGCATTGGTGAGTACATGATGAAAAGTCAAGCTAGTAACAATGGTGAGTACATGATGAAAAGCCTAGCTGGTAACTTTGGCGAGGACATGGTGGGAAGAATGACAAGTATTATTGGTAGTTGCTTTGGCGACAACATGTTAAAATATACTTGATAGAAATGGTGACGAATTAGTAGAACGCTTAGTTTCTCTAGTAATGATACAGATTGAAGTCTTAAGCTCTGGAGTGAAGTGTTTCGTCGGCAATGGCAACTAAATATCTATTATTCGAAATATTCAGTTTAAACACCAACTAAAGAAATCAAAACCCATCACAAATTTTCGAGCAAACGTCTTCATCAAGTAGTTATTTTGCTTCTACGTTACATTAATGAAAACGTGTAGATCACTAATACTCTCTTTTTGCCAACATATATTATCTTAGCCTTTTTTTTTCTACGAAAAATAAGAGAAACCATTCCATTACTTATCAAAAATATGTACATATTTGTAGTCGTTGTAAAGGTATATTCTATACTTTATTTGATATTAGTTTATTGAAAACATTGATTAAAGTGTTTAACATATATATACGTAATATATATATTTAACCGTATTTATTTATATCTTCAGAATTACATATGATTTATTAGAAAATATTATTCTACATTTTAGCTTAGCATTTGAGTTTAAGACTAAGCTAAGTCTCCTGAAGTGATTAAATCTCGCAGATATTGTTAGGATTACTGCCGAAAATATCGTTAAAATCTAGAGCATCCAACTGATATATACCAATGCATTTTAATCATTATAAGATTTTGCTTTATAACTTCACTTACACCTGATTAGAAAGACATGTTAAATTAACCATATTAAATATTGGCTTAATATTTTGTTTTTATCTCTTTATGTAATTTGCTTTGATCAGAAATTAATAATAATAAGTCATCACTAAATGTTCTCCACAATTTTAAGCAGGTTATTCATCAGTAAGTGCCATTCATATTATCTCCAATCTTCTTGAATATCACCGTTCTCAATCAATTGCAACTATATCAATTCTCGATGTCTTTGAAAATATGTGTTGTTCTTTGTTCTTTCTTTTCCAATAAATGTTATGCATCAAACTGTGTGCACAAAATGCTCTCAACTTTAAACATTTATTGAAGATTCCTCTGAAGAGTACTTTTTGTGAAAAGACTAACCAAGAAAATGTCCACAGAAAGTTAAGCATTTCAAATTCCTTAAAAAACTTTTCCTGACCATTTAAGTATTGAAAGGGGTTACTAAAGGTCAAAATCGGCCATTATCGCTTCATTTAGACACGGCATTTATTAGTCTTAACCAGAAAAGCTTTTGTTCATCCTGGGTCTGTGGCCATGGGATGTACGTCCTTGTCTTGATTAAGTATTTTATGTTCTTGGTAAGTAACTTGTCATTCAAGTCATCAAAACGAATCAACACCAACGCATCACGATCATCTTCAAACAGCCTGTGTTGCGCCATGTGCAGTTCAAACATACACCACTTACTGTTCACAAAGGACTTTGACAGAATGAGAATCGTCTTTCTGCTCTTTACGATCGCCTGGAGCACATTTTCTGTTATTGGTCTTCCTACATCGAAATCTCTTTCGTGGATACATAGACGAAGTTTCGTTTCTTTGTTTTCTAGCGCAGGAAGAAGCTTCTTAGATACCCAAGCTACGTCATCTTCGCTATAGGAAATAAAGGCATCGTACAAGAACTCTTCACTTTCGTTGGTTTCTCGGAAGTGTTTTACTTTTGTGCGAATTAAAAACCACCAGTATCTAATATACCAACGGTAGTAATATCCAACGAAGAGAACTGTTACCACCACAGCTACTAATGTTGCAATGGAAGAGGTAAGAACCAACTTAAGATTGACAACGTATGTGATACAATGTTCTGTTGGAATCTTCACAAATACAAGAAACTTGCCTTCTAAATCTTTTGGGTTCTTGCACGAATACTTTTCAGGAAAACGATGTAAGTCTTTAATGGTAACATTAGTGCTGTTTATCCATCTCTGGAAACTTTCCATCCCGCAAACATGACAATCATATGGATTACCAGACACGTCTATTTCTTCCGTTACTTTTACGAAATCTTGTAACATTGCTTGGGTCACATATCTAATATCATTTTTTTCTAACCGTAAAACTCTTAGTTTTGGATTATTCTCAAAAAGTGATTCATTCCAAGGTGCAATGACGTTGTTTGAAAGAAAAAGAAGTTCCAAGTTTGAGGATCTCGAAAATGTTAGAGAGTCCATAAGCCTTATATTATTATTACTTAAAATCAAAACTTCCAAAGATGGCATCTTATGAAACGGGTACGAATAGCTTCTTAAAATCAAGTCGTTTTCCCTTAAAAATAAGTATGTGAGATTTGTGAGGCCGTGAAATGTATTATTACTCAAATCTCTGAAATTGTTGTAATTTAAGTTCAGACGCTCAAGGGATTTCAAAGGTTCAAATGCGAAATCTTCTATTTTAGTTATTAAAGTTGCGGATAAATCCAATTCCTTTAAGTTTTCAAGACCATTAAAATGAAGTCTGTTGACTGAAGATTTTATTGGATTTGACGCAAGATTAAGGTATTCTAAATTCTTTAAAGTTGAAAAGCCGTTAATTTCCAAAAAGAATCTGTCCGAGTGCCAATCACCAACGTAATCGCTAACAACAAGTTTCCGTAACTTGGTAAGAGGGCGTAACTGGTTTTGCCCTATGGAGACGAGTCTATGACGTTTAAGAAATAACACTTCCACACCGGGTACCGTGTACAAAGATTTCCCCAAGTCTTCAACAGAACATGAGGTCAAGGATAATGTCCGTAAAGATGGAATGTTTGGAAATAGTGCGATATTCAAAAAGTGATTATCATCGAGATACAAAGATTCGACAAAGGTATTAGAAAGAGGTGAGAGACTATCTGATGGAAAAATTGCCAATTGTGTGAGATACGCTAGTTTAAACACTTTTATTTGTGTGTACTGTAGACCTAAAGTAACGTTTTTCAAAGCCTTTGCTGATAAAATATTCGATCCCAAATCTAAAGTCTTCAGATTCGATAACACCCCTAAAGAACCATTCTCAACTGTTTCCAGAAAACAATTATTAATATTCAAGTCCCGTAGAGAACTATTGCGCAGGTCTTCTACGTCATCGAAGCGTATATAGCGAATTAATTTGTTATCAGAAAGATCTACCTTCTCTAGGTGTTTTAACGTTGCAAGGGCCAAAGATATGACCCCAAATGAAAGAATTAAATTACCAGAAAGATCTAAGGTCGTTATATTTGGAGTTTCAAGGAAAAGTTTCGGGTGTAATCTTTTAAGGAAGTTATTGCTTAAACCTAAAAATTCCAAACGAGAAAGTCCCTTGAGAAACTGTGGCATAATCTTAAAAATTCTGCTGTTGTACAGTTCAAATCTTCGCATTTGCTTTAAATGAGAAAATAAGGAACGATCCAGTATAGTGTAGTTTCCTTTACCGAGACTAAGCTCGTACGTTTGCTGGGGGACACGATAGGCCACCACCTCGATGTTCGCCCCACGACAGTACACTCGAAGGTGCCCCGTGTAAGTGGACAGAGTGCAAGTCGGGATTGCAGTAACGTTAGCGTGACTTCTAAAAATTTTCAGTCTGTTTTTAAATTCTGGAGACTGCTGATCTTCCTGGAGATTTGTAGCATAGATAAGTGTTAGGACAATAAAAACTCCAGCCAGCAGCATGGTTTCTGGAAGAAAAAAAATACAAAAAATTTTACAAAAGGCCCTGGACACAGAATAGTTTTCGAACATTTTGACATGCTATTTATTGTGAAATAAAAGGCAATAGTGAATCATATTCTGATGTATTAGTTCGGTTATTGGCTGAAGACTTTCTTAAGTCCTTACATTTAAGCAGCAGTGAATTTCTCCTTAAAGAATTAAAGGTATACTCATTTTTCTTAGTACCTCAGTGTTGCTGTTTGGTTTTTTTCGCAAAGTTACATAGCGGCTATCTGCGCATTCTCCACTGCGAGGAACCAAAGTCCAAATGTTAGCGTTGTAAGTCTTTATGGTTACTACTGACCCATTACAGGACTTGGCCTCACGGTGTATAGAAAACCACATTTTCTGCTAATTAACGGTACCTATTCCCAAAAAAGTAACGACACTCAGAAATGCAGTACAAAAGAAGAAGAGATACTCCACTTAGAATTCCAATAAATGTCAGTACCGAGATTCGGTAGAAACAAAGAATTTCACACCTGTGCATAATTAAAACTATTCTTTATTAATACCGATGACGTCAGAGACTGCTGAAGTCTTTACTATCACAATTTAATCACAATATAAAGTTGTACTACAAGATTTGAACTTCTTTGTTATCTTGCTTCTTTCACAACAGGAGCTCGAACTATGCTCACCGTGACAATAAGCCCACGTACACCAGTTAGGTTGAAAACTATCCTTGTAATGAAACAAGATGTGCAATACATACAAACAGTTGTATTAGTACAAATACATTTAGGTGGAGCTGGTTTCGAAGCCAAAAACTAAGAATACTGATTCTAGTGATAATTTCACTGAACCAACTAGTTGGGGAATTTCCACCACCACCAAGTCAACGTTGAAATAATTGTTCTACTAAACACAGAAGTTACAACATCAAGTAAACTGTGAAGATAATCAACTATCAAAAACGAAATAGAAATTACATAGATGGCAACAATACATTGTACATCAGAAGCCAACTACAAAAAATTCCAAAAAGGTGAATTACAAGTAACACCGAAGGTAATACAATGTAAATAGAAACCAAATACAAAAGGTAAAGTAAAATCACACAGTGATGGGAATATATTATAAATCAAAATCCAACTCCAAAAGGTGAAGCAGAAATTGCACAGATGACAATGATACATTTGTGACGGATTATTATTATATACTTATTTTAATATCGACGTTTGTTTAGATTAAATTTATATTTATAAACATGCATAACTTATACTGTTAAATATGTATTGCGAATCTCCCGCCTATTCTCTAAAGTTGTAGAAGATTCTCGAGTGTAAGAATCAACAATATATGTATGTACGTAAATGCTTAATGTAGCTTTGTATTGTTATGTAATCTATATTTTCTAGAAAGTCTCCACACGCCTATAAATATAATCAACGCGACGCGCCAAAAAAGTAGTATCTATTATTGGTTTGCTATAGTTGGTATGCTATATAATTTGGAAGCTATAACTGTGATTGTTATAATGATTATTAATCGGAAAACTTAAGATATTTGACCAGGAACATTTATAGATTTCGAACGTTACACACCATTTAACTTCAGTGGATTCACATCGGACATTAGTACTTTTACGAAAACATCACCTAACGTCACAGGTAGGAAAAATTTTGGCGCGTGATCAGCGAGACCTGAAGAGCTAGCTTCCTATTAAGTGAATTGTACCTATGTCAACTCGAAATTAACTCGCTAATCGTGAACCCTCGATAAGACATCAAGGAAGTTATAGACAATATAAAGAAGACTTTATATTGCTTGTAAGTTTGTAAAACTTTTGTATATATATAATTGTTTGTAATAACTATTTGTAATAACTTATTGTAAATTGTATTGTTGTTTGTATATTAAAACGCATTTGTGTTAAAA
>NW_013667760.1:106602-114149 GCF_000517525.1 Limulus polyphemus
CAATCTTGTTGGCAAATATCATAAACTGACAATGTATCGGCTTTTACTCAACTGCTAAATTCAAAGTACAATTTAATTTCTAAATTAAAGTATCATTGAACTCAATTTCAGGCTATTTGAAATTATAATACGTAACACATTGTACACCAGAAGCCAATTAAAAAACACTACGTAAGTACGAAAGGTGAATTATAAATAACACCATGGGATAGATTGTACACAAGAAGCCAAGTACAAAAAAACCTACAAAAAAGTCAAGTAGAAATCACAGATTGCCACACGGATTTCACTGCCAATTGAAGAAGAGATCGTGATAGACAAATGATACCGATTCCTTGAACTACCTGCAAGCTTTATGAATCTCATCAGTATATTTCCCATTAATCTTAAATCTTTGTTTGAAAATTAAATGCCAGTTATTTATTTAAAAAAAGTATCGACTACACTACGCGAATGTGAAGACTTGCTTGTGTGCTTGTTTTGTATAATTTTGCGCATAGCTACACGGGGGCTATTTGCACTAGCTGTCCCTAATTTAGATATGAAAGAATAGAGGGAAGGCAGCTAATCAACACCACCCACCACCAACTCTTGGGCTAATCTTTACCAACGAGCAGTGGGATTGTCCGTCTCATTATAACTCCCCCATGGATGAAAGGGCGAGCATTTTCGATAGTAGGATTCGAATCTGCGACCCATAGATTGTGAATCGAGTGCCCCAACCATCAGGCCATGTTAGGCCCAAAGACAGAGAAAAGTCAAATAATGGATAACTGAATTTATATCTTTTCATCAGAAATAAAAGGAAATGGGGGAGTAATTATAAAAACAATGACAAAGTCTAGGTAATGTGCTTGAGAACTTTCAATATAGGATAAAGTCAAAAAGAGTTAAAAATCAACTTACATACCCAATTAAAGTTAAACACTAAAATTATCTTTAAACAGGGGACCACGCGTTGTCTAGTGGTTAGCATGCCCAGACTGTGACTCCGAGGGTTCATAGTACGTGATCTTTTTATAACAGAATCTGGAGCGGAAGACGTATGAAAAATGTCAATAAATGGGGTTATTCAGTTTGTTTAGAAATACGGAACTATCCTCTCGTTTCTAACTAGAATTCTTTCCAGAGGGAGTTAACGAGGAGATTGATTGACTCATAAAAATATTTTAGAATGATTTGTATGTTTGTTTTGAATTTCACATGACGCTACACGAGGGCTATCTACGCTAGTTGTCCTTAATTTTGAAGTGATGAACTAGAGGGAAGGCAGCTAGTCAATACTACCCACCACCAACTCTTAGGATACTCTTTACCAACGATTAGTGGGATTGACCTTAATTTTATAAAGCCCCGACGGCTGAAAGGGCGAGCATGTTCGTGGTCAGGATTCTTTGTGTTTAAAAAACAGATGTCACCGGAACTACCGCAATGACAAAGAATTCCTTGTAATATCCGAGTTTTTCCCTGCGGCTTCTGTGATTTTTATATCAGATATGTGTGTGTGTGTGCAAAAAACAAGCCATTAATTTACGCTACTCATTTTTGGGGTTTGTCTTAGTGTATTAATTATGAAACCTGAAATGCCGAACACTTATCACTTGTGAGTACATTTGAAAAGTAGTTTATTTTTTCATCAGGAGCTCCTGCTGAAGATGGAACAACATTTCGAAAGTACTCCAACCTTTAAGACCTCTTATAGTAATTGTTTTGTTTTTTTCTTATACTTATTATCAGTGCTAGTTCACTCAAAATCATTGTACCTCCAACGTAATATACGAAAAAAAGGTCAAATAACTTCTACCTGACGATTACTCGAAGCTCTGCCGTTAATTATTAAATCGTTGTATACTTTATAATTAAATTCTGCTGTTTTTAGCAACAAACGGTTTGGCTTGGTTAGTTGTCGTTAAGCGCAAAGCTACACAATGGATTATCTGTGCTCTGCTCATCACATGTATCGAAACTCTCAGGAACGTTAGGAAATCTAGAGCTAGTAGATGTAATGCTTCATACACCATCAGTTTATATGGTTACGTAATCATTTCTACCAGAAAAGCTGCTAAAATTCTACAATATTAATTGCAACTGATAACGATTAGTCTTAAATATGAGAAACAGGCAAGCTACAAAAATGCTTCTATGACTAGGTTGCTCTAGGTCATAGAATACCTGACGAGATTGGGCCTGCTTAGCAATATTACCAAACACTGAAACTGAACTGTCACATGTAAAGCTTCATTACCGTGCTATCAATGTATTGCAGTTGGTCAGTGTATATGTTAATATTTAAAAACTGAAAGTTATGTATTAATCTAGTCAATACTATAAATAACTAAAATTCATATTGAATTGTTTAAATTCAATAATTTAAAATAATATAAATTACACAAACATACAAGCTTATGCCTTTCTTAGTATATGGCAAGTTCAAGCTAGATATCCACAAAACAATAGCACAGCGTGCGTGAACAGGTAATCACAAGTGTTTCTGGTCTAGTTCTGCGAATGCAACATACTATTTGAAGGTGACCACACTGTACAACTCAGCTAAAAGGGCATTGCAACCTTTACTGTCTGAGCTATTTGGTGATATTGTATGAAACAATGCGAGTATTATGTTTTATGATTATAATTCTGTTAATGTGAATTTCGTATGCTTTGTTAATTGCAAGATTAACAGGACCAAAAATGCTTTAGCAACCCTAACTTTCTGAGCAGTTTCACTACAGGAGATAACAACTCAATTATTACAGGATGGCTGATGTTAGTAGATACAGTGCCTAGCATGTCGTTATTTTTTATGACTGATGATGATGGCTAGGAGTTTAAAAACTCGGGTGAAAGAACATTAATGACCTTTGCTTTCTGAGTTATCAGGTGGTATTTCATGTTATAATGTATGCACTACAATATGTGATCGCAAAATGGTTACTTCACAAACTAGGATGGTCATATGGTTGACACATCAATGAATGGAACGAATTTATGACCCTTGGTTCCAAAACTACCACCTGAATTTTTTGAAGTCATGTATCATCCAGCATTTTGAGACAATTTCTCATCTGATCTAGCTAAATGGTGAGACCTCTACGAAGCATGCCACCTGGTCCTCACTAGATTATCGCAAGTACACCAAAATAATGTACATTTCTACATGCAGTGAGAGAGTTGTTTCCTCTGAGCGCAGCTTGATATACAATAATAATGACACAAATATTAAACCTAGCTAGGACTGAAAGTATTCGTTTTGGCTGACTTCTCCCAGTGATTATTTATTTTTGTGATGCCTGAAAATAAAAACGAGTAGAGTTTGCCGGCTCCTAGATGTCAGCACACTACACATCACAGCTACTAAGTAGTTGCTTCTTGAAAGTAACCCACGAAGATTACTGAAGTAATTTGTGTGGGAGCCAGAGGCAGTTTGTTATAAGTTACTAGAGTCTGCTCTAGGATAATGGTGAAATATGTATACAGCAATATACATATATAAATAAATATATGTGTGGTCTTAGATATATAAACATGACATAAAGTACTTCAAGAGTGTCGGGTAAAATGAATGAATCAATTATACAATGAACCCAACAGTAAGAAATATGCGGGTGGAAACAGGGATTTGATCTAAGTGTTAATATATTGTGATATGAAGTTAAATATGATTACTAACCTTGAGGGTATTATTATTTTCGTTAATGCTAGTAAGAGAATGGTTCATTTTTGACATTGAAATATTTGATAGGAAGTTAATTTTCATGGAAGAATAAAAGTTACAAAAAATTCTTACTACTTTTGAGAGAAAAAACACTTTGACCTGGTGTTTTGCGGTAATAGTAGTGCAGGATATTTGAAGTGGATGAAATTGAAATATTTAAACTATTTAAGAGTAAGAGAAATTATCAGAAGTAAAAAAAATATTCACCTGATTGGTCAGTGGTAAGTTTAAGGAAATATAATGCTAAAATCCGGGGTTCGATTACCTACAGTGGACACAGCAAATAGCCCAATGTGGCTTTGCTCTAAAACAAATCAAACAAATGAAAGAAATTCACAGACTGTAGCTTAGATATAATAAATAAAAACTTAGTACATCCAGTTTTTATTTGTTTATGATTGAAAATTTTCAACCATGCATATTGAAATATTGTACAAGCACGTAGTTTTCTGTATATTTTCTTAATATTGTGTCTGTTTCTTTTGAATTTTGCACAAAGCTACACGAGGGCTATCTGCACTAGTCGTCCCTAATTAGCAGTGTAAGACTAGAGAGAATGCAGCTTGTCTTCACCACCCACCGCCAAATCTTGGGCTACTCTTTTACCAACGAATAGTTGGATTGACCGTCACATTATAACGCCCCCACGGCTGAAAAGGGCGAGCATGTTTGGTGGGACGGGGATTCGAATCCGCGACCCGCAGATTGCGAGTCAAGTTCCCTAACTACCTGGCCATGCCGGGCCCATATATTGTGTCAGTACGACACACAGTTATAATGCACGAAAATGCAGACTATGAATGTACTGGGAAGAAGGGGTACAGACAGTAATACCAATGTAGTGAAATTTTGCAATTTACACCACAGCTGGTACTAAGTTTGTTACTGGAAGAAGTTCCCTAAGTAGAGGCATGGTAAAATGTAATGGCTGGCACTGTCTAACCTGTAGGAACTAGTTTTGCTATCTTGACCACCATTTTCCTACTAAAACTGGGCTCTATTTATGTAGTAACCATAAAGGGATATAAACATCAGCAGCTGGACCAACCACCTTCCAGCCCAGAAGATGAATGGCCCCTACCTTAACAACAGTTGTGGCTCCACCTGTCAAACAATCCCGTGAAAAAGTCCAGAAATTATCGACGGTGGACCTCTTGGCAAAACCACTTAATATGATTATCAACTGGCCCAAATTAGAGAAAATCCCTGTCTACAAGTGGCATTGCTAGGAGATGGGCACTGAGTAAATCAAAGCTTGAGCCTTCTACAACCAAGAGGAGAGCTACACCTCAATCATGACTCAAAGAGTAGGTACATCATTTGCAAGTTGAGCTGGTGTACACTAAGAGGGCACTATCAATAGCTTGGGATACTTTGAGGACAACCACGGATGCTAACCACAATACCGCAGCCACACTCAAGGAGCTGCTGATAGAGTTAAGGTAAGACGAGAATGGTGCCTTTTACTGACTCTAGTTGAGTATTGCAAATTCTGTATTTTTATATTTAACTTAAAGTGTTGCATATATCTATATATCACTGCCATGTTTATTTATTACTTTACACTTTATATTCTATATAATATGTTTTGTAGATGTTTTTGGCTGAGGATATTTTACCCAATCTTTTACTTTTCTCATTTGGTTACTTTCGTGGTATATCTTCGTTACTTTTATTTGGTTACTTTCGTGGTATATCTTCGTTACTTTTATTTGGTTACTTTCGTGGTATATCTTCGTTACTCTTATTTGACTGCCATATTATTAACATAATCCTTTTGTAACGAGCTTATTTTGTATTTTGATTATGTTTTGGTTCTGTCTATGTTAAAAGGTTCATTTTTTATGTACATGTGTGTTATATCTAAAATATATATTGTGATTTTTTCTGGGCTTAGTTTGTGCTTTAGAAATTGTATTTTTGTATTGTTCCTATTATTTCCTTGAAAATATGGTTTTCTTTTTGTGTCTTTGAATTGAGTCAATGTTAAAGAATTTTACTTTTGTGGCTTTGAATTGAGTAAATGTTAAAGGGTTTTTCTTTTGTGGCTTTGAATTGAGTCAATGTTAAAAGTTTTTCTTTATATGATTATTGTTCAATTGTGTCTTATTAAAGATAATTGTGTTTTATGATTTGTCATGATGTATTAATTGCTATATCTCCATCAAAGGTTTTTCTTAATACTGTATACTAACTTGTTAAAGGATTTTACTTCAGCATTGATTCTGTTTTTAACTGTTTGAGAAGGAGTTTCAAAGCTTAAAAGCTTCATTGATAAAATGTTTCATTATAGGATTTCCATTTTTGTATGATTATCTTTGTTAAAGAGCTTAATCTATGTTTCTTTGTTAAATTTTTGTGTTGTGTTGTTGCTTGTAAATGTTTACAAGAATGAGAGAAAGCTTAACCTCTCCTTGACCAGGACACAAGTATAAAGTTAATTGGTTTGAAAGTTAATTCTAACTTTTGGCTTGATGACAAGCCCGAAGAATGGTGGGGAAGGAAAAGTGGTATACAGGTATATCATGAATTTTCCATCTTCTCATTCTCTAGTAGAATTTTTCGTTTATTTTAGGTAAGTGTAGTTTTCCATAACACGTGGTCAAGAAATTTATTAAGATGATGTTGTAACTAAATTTATTCCTTTGTCATTTCTTGGAGAGAACACTTGTTCTGTCCATGGAATCATGGCTATAATATTGCATGTTGTGCAAGAATGTTGACAGTCATTGCCCTCCAATGATAGATTAAGTGATATCTCTAGGTAATAGCGTCCCCTATGTTTGAATAAGAATGACCAGACACGTAGATAGCGCTAGTTACTTTGGGTAAAACCAACAATTCTCATTAAGTATGGTCTCTGTGAATCATGATGAGAAGGGCTCTTTGAAGCTAGTATTTATGGTTTATATTTAGTATATCAACCCTTAAACTAAATAAAGGGACAAAATACATATATATATATTATTTTGCCCTTTACGGGTTTACACAAATTACAAGTAATGACGCAGCTTAGGTATTTAATTAGGGAAACATATCAACAAGTCAAATAAATCTGCTTATTCAAGACTTCAAGGAGTCCGTCTACAGGACTGCTTTACTTACACGAAAAAATTTCTACTGTTATTCGTTAGAACGTGATCTACTAATACCGGTACTTCAAATTAGTTCGATTATTTGTTGTTAAGCACAAAACTACACGAAGGACTATCTGTGCTCTGCCCACCACGGGTATCGAAACCCGGTTTCTAGCGTAAGTCCACAGACATACCGCTGTGTTACTGGGGGCTCTCCGAATGAGAAGCGAATACATCGTATCTACTATTTGATACACATACACACTCGTTTTTTTTATCATTATAATTAGTGCTAAGTATATAAAAACAAAACTATACATATACTGATATAGCTAACACTCATTTTTCATTACTGCTAAATGTTACAAAAACATACATAAGGCAAGTACTCATTTTTTTTATTAGAAGTAATAAACATTAAAAACAAAATAAGAACATGTATTATACTGTTACGTCTCCATTTGTTAAATTGATTTTCCGTAACTTCGTTCCGATGAAACTTTAGCGACACAAGTCCTTACTTAATAAAACTGGTTTATTCTTTCCGAATATAACTTTACGATACACTTAATTTCAATATTCTCGCTAAAACAAACACTATAACGAACGAACGTTAACTTCAACAATACGTCTCTCTCTGACTGCAGTTCAATTACTCACTATCCACTCACACGCATTAACGCGTCACGTTGTCACCCTCTTATACATACCAGCCTACCCTATCTAGTAAATACTAGAGCATTCGCCAAGGTACG
>NW_013667760.1:115167-128463 GCF_000517525.1 Limulus polyphemus
ACGAAACTTTAGCGACACAAGTCCTTACTTAATAAAACTGGTTTATTCTTTCCGAATAAAACTTTACGATACACTTAATTTCAATATTCGCGCTAAAACAAACACTATAACGAACGAACGTTAACTTCAATAATACGTCTCTCTCTGACTGCAGTTCAATTACTCATTACCTACACACACATTACCTTCCCGTCACGTTGTCACCCTCTTTTATATACCAGACCACCCCATATCCAGCAAACGCTAGAGCATTCGCCAAAGTACAGGATAGTTCTAGAAAGTAGAGGGCGTGAGAATAGTCACGTGATCTCGATAACGCAACAATACTATAGCTAGTAATCGTTTTTCATTATTACTAATATTAATGTTATGTATTAGAGGTAATATTGAAAAAGTTTATAAAGCTAGTATTCGTTTTTTGTTTTATATTGTTGTTTTAATCGTTGTGTTCTAACAACAGTTCTTATAATTGGTCGTCCAGATGAGAGACATTCCGGTTTAACTTTAAATACCAAATGATATGACAAGTACATGTGTTAAATTAAAAGAAAAATATTATAAGAGTTGCACCCTTTATATTCCTTTATTTTTAAAATACAATCAACACAACTTCGGTACAAAAATTGTATGTTCCAATGTTTTCAGTAATATCAGCTTATTCACTATTGCCCGAAACAAACTCCAGACATTGAGAGAAAGTAGACTTACCTTTGAAGTTAAAGACGTTTTCACTCCGAGTTGTTAACTGTGAGAATGTTATTTGTTAGGCCTGATTACAGCAACAAAGCAACGGCTTTTTTTTTTCATTCAATTTCAAACGACAAATGATAAATAAGAGTCGCAATTATTTCCGTTGTTGAGCAGTACAATTACTTAAATATTAATACTACAATCAGCTGGGTATCGTTTCCTCGAACACAGTTAAATCTTTGACTTTCCTTCCTTTCACGAAGTTTAACACATTAAAACGAGATAGCTTAATAACAACTAAAATAAAGTTCACGACATGTTCTCCGTTTGTGCTAAACTGCTGTCTTCTCAGCCACGCGGTCTAAACATGTAGCAATACTTAGTTTGTGGTTACATTCGTTTTGTAGCGTTGGTTTTGTTTACATGTACCTTCCTGAAAAGTGTTGGCTGAAGAACAACAGCAAAGCGAATACCGGAGCGTGTAGGATTTTCACATAGTCATGCCTAAAGGAAGCTGTATGAATACATTTAATTATTCAGTCTTGTCTCTTAGCGTTTAATACATTTAAAGAAAATCACTTCTATGTGGCATTTAAAACTAATCAATGCATCTTGAAAAACCTTCAATGCATAATTTCCCTGAATAATTCATCAATAATTAAATCGCAATTACGCATTAAATGTTTTTTTCAAGATGACAAATTCAATACCAACACTATGGTATTGTTTACTTCCTTGATACATAACTCTTCCGCTGCGTAATATTTGCGAGTCTTATAAGCCATTTCATTGCCTAATAGCTGCACACATATTTGTTAAGTGAAAACTATATTTCAATATAATTCTTTTTTTCTTTTTTTTGCGACAGCTTTACCAGTTTGCATCTATTTTTCCTATTTTTTATGTCTGTGTTACATTTTCCTAACTAAACACAAAATTTCTTATTGCCACATCTTCGTTAGTGTGTGATATCTTTTTCTTTTTTAATATATTGAATTGAAAATTTTGGTTCCTGTTTTACGAAAAGTTATTTCCAGAAATTCAGACGTACTATGAGACACCATTCAAAAGTTCCCTAAACCGGTAACTTTATAAAACTAATATACAAAATTCTAACTGTAATATATTCTTTATGTAATTCCAAATTATTGTATTTATTTTAGAATGATGTTATCTCGTAAAAGTGGAAAAGTATTTAAATAATCTCACTACTCGTAGTTTTAACCAGATGTTTCATTAATCATTGAGTGGAATTAAAAACTTGCAAACTTAGCTGCCGTTTAATTCCATAATCTCACTCTTTACCAAATGTATTGAGTTTGTGAGAAAAGAAAAACAAAGAACAATTTGGTTTGGAGTACGAACTTGGGTACTTCAACTCCAGGTTCGTATGTTTAACCTTTTCCACGACCCTAATATAAATTGTATTGAGCATCACGTGACTTGCAGTATAAATTGGCACCATAATTACTTTCCAATTAACCTTCGTATTTGCCTCTATATCTATTAACATATACAAGTTTGTTTGTTTTCGCGCAAACAATATTGTTAGCATATAATAAACAATAATATTCGCGCAAAGCTACACGCAGGCTATCTGCACTTGCCCCTCATTTTAAATAAGAGATTAGGTAGGAAAAGCAGTTGGTCAAAAGCATCCATGGCTAATTCTTGGGCTACTTTTGTCTGACCGAATAGTGTGATCTTACTGTCACTTTTATAAAAAACACACGACCGCAAACTGCGGAGCGTGAATTTTTTTTTTTATGAATTAAGCTAGTATTATATATACGTACTACTTTATTTTGTAAACTGTTTTGTCAATTTTCAAGTAACACTGCATCAAATAGGAAATACTGATGTCACACGCGTTTCATAGCAACTTAAGTTGCATATGAACGTGCAAACTAGGTGTAAATATACCATATTTTTATACTGTAACATTCTTCCGGACCTGTTGCTGACAATTACTTTATTTCGTAATAAATAAATAATTTCTTGAATTGGTACGAATCAAAGGCGGTCCACAGGGATGGCGTAGGAGCAAGATCCCACATTCGAAAGCTCTACCCCTTAGTAGACCCCTCCATATGAGATATAGTCTAAGATTTTTGAATTCTTGACATTGTGACTCCCACTGAATTGAAAGTGTTAATTTTGCTAACCCAAATAAAAAATCCTAGAAACGCCACACAGATTCTATTTCAATGTAATTTACTGTTACATCGTTGTTTTCTCTGTACTCTTATCTACCACGGGAAATCGAACCTTGGATTTTTAGCGTTGTAAGTCTGCAAAGTTACCGCAGGTTTACTTTAGATATACACCGTTCACAAGCCTGAACATCCTATATTTACTCAAGATTTAATAATCATGTAATTATTCATTATACGTCCATGGAAAGACATTTATTAATTATATACTTATTTGAAATTATTATAGTATATTGCCTACTTTCAAATTAATCAAATATTTTTGTACAAGTGAAACTTTTGTTAGATTATTGGATAAATACCGTCATAATGTTAGAAAAACACGTAGGTTCAAGAAGTCTTGATAGAAATGAATAAAAACCCTATAGCCAGAGCGCTTTCTAGAGGTGGACCTTTCTTTTTCAAGGGGAAAACCGGGCCAGTTTTCCCCTGAAGAAGAAAGGTCCACCTTTCGAAAGCACTCGGGTTATAGTGTTTTTATTCGTTTGGATAAATACTGTTATGTATTTCAAGTTTACGATACTACTGTTGATTGTGGTGGATTGTTCTAATAAATCATCCTTTGGTGTTCCGTGGTTATATAACTTTGATCAATTGGTTTTATGTCACAATGTCATGACAGCAATGTTCGAAGATCTAATATCTGACGTTTTATCCATAATGTCTTATTGTTATTAAAACAACAGTTAAAATAGCTATAGACCAGCAGACAATGTTCTCTGTGGTGTTAAAATGTTTTAAAAATAACCAAGCTGAGAAAGATAATTCCACGATGTTTGAACCAGTTTTTTTTGTTTGTTTTTTTGTATCTATCAGCTTCACACATCAGATATTTTGTTAACCTTATTGCCTTAAAACACTTGATTACCCAATTCTTAAGAGCAAAGTCACGTGATACTCTGTCCTTGGTTTTTCCCTATGACGTTTGCTGACGTGTTTATGATTTCTAAGTTACGTGTAGTAGTTATGATGGTACCGGAATATTTAAACATATTTCAATTAATCTAGGAGTAAGCTGGATTTTCACACTTTGTTTCACAACCTTTAACGAAAAGATCAAATTTGGTCTTTTGGAAGAGATGCCCTCCTAAACATTTTAAGATACATTGATACAAATTGTGATTGAAGTTTTTTTGTTTTGCTTTGATTTTTTCTGTGAGCCTTTGAATCATACAGCTCCTGTAAAAGCATGTTGTGTATCTGCTTCCTTGTTAATTTCCCGTAGAAAATCGCTGACGTTTCTCGGAAAGAATTTCTACGGAAAATTAACAAACGAACAGAGACATAACAATTCTTTTTCGATACAACTTTGCAATACACAGAATTTCCACAGTCACTATAAACTTGACTACTTTTATGAACATACGCTATAAATCACAGTGATTCACACACACATTACTTACGGCTTGACTCGATTATCTCTATCTTCAGTCTCTCTATCTATGTCCTCTTATCTCGCTTTATTTGCCAGGCTTATATACTAAAAAAGAGGGCGCCTGGAATGCACTCGGGCCTTCATGATCCTTCTAGAAACTCATCACGTGTTACCAGCGTCACGTGACTTCCGCTGTCGTAACAAGCAGAAAAAAATCAGAAATTTTCATTATGTCATGGAATAGTAGTTTCATCCAGTCAAAACCTGTGTAATGCATCAGGCTCTGTTTTAGTACAAAGCATTTATAAAACTTTTTAAATTAACTGCAGAAAAATAACGACATCTAATTTCAACAAAGTCTAAGTCTCACCATATATCCAAATTCTCACAGCATTAATCTACCGTAGGGCGTAAAATGTGGTTTAACAGTACCAAAAAGTAATCGTTCCTGATTTTTGTACTTTACTAAGTACTTCATTCCTAATGGCTATAGTTTACCAAGTACACTTCCTGATTTTTCTAGTCTACCAAGCATATCTTTCTGATTGTTGTATCTATTAAATGCATCAGTCCGAATATTTGTAGTTTACCTAATTCCCAATGGTTGTAATTTACAAAGTATAGGTTTTCTGAATATTGTAGTCTATCTAGTACAGTATTATTGTGGGCTATAGTCCACCAAAAACAATTACCCTGATGTTTGTGGTATACCAAGCACGAACTTCTTTTGGGACATAATCTACCAAGTACAATTTTCTTTCTGGTAGTGGTATACCAATTAAAGTCTTGTTGTGAGTTATATTCCACCAAGTACAATTACCCTGATGGTTGTAGTATACCAAGTACAGTCTCCCTATGGGTTATAATCCATCAATTATAGTTGCTCTAATGGTTGGGGATATATCAAGTAGACTTCCTGAGGATTATAGTCAACCAATTACAGTTACCATGATTATTGTGGCATGCCAAGTACAGTCTCACTGAAAATAAATCCACAAAGTACAGTCAGCCTAATAACTGTAGTATACCAAGTGCAGTCTTCCTATGGGTCATTATCAACCAAGTACAGTCTTCCTGTTATAGTCCACCAGTTACAGTTACCTTGAGAGCAGTGGTATATAAACTACAGTCTTCGTGTGGGTTATAGTCCATCAAATAAAGTTACCCTGACGGCTATGTTATACCAAGTAGAATCCCTGAGGGTTACAGTCAAACAAATATAGCCTCCCAGTGGATTATAGTCTACCAAGGACAGTTACCTTGATGGTTGTGATAAGCAAAGTACAGCCACCCTGTGGGTTATAGTCCACCAAGTAGTTACCATGGTAGTTGGGGTATACCGAGTACACTGTTGTTTTTGGTTATCTTCCATCAACTACAGTTACCCTGATATTTGTGGAATATTAAGTACAGTCTCCCTCTGAGTACATCATATACAGATAACTTGCTGGTTGGAGTATACAAGGTACAGTTTTTTGGAGGTTATAATTCGCTAAGTATAATCTCCCTAAGGGCTATAGTATACCAAGTATAGTTATTATTATTGTTTTGGTATACCAAGTAAAGTCTCCCTGAAGGTTATAGTCCACCAACTACAGTTATCCTGATAGTTGTGAATTACCAAGTACAGTCTCCCTGTGGGTTACAGTTTACCAAGTATTTACCCAGATAATTGTGATATACAAAGTACACTATTGTTTTGGGATATAGTCCACCAGGTACAGCTACCCTGATACTTGTAGTATACCAAGTACAGTCTTATTTCGGGTTATAGTCCACCAAGAACAGTTACCCTATTGATTGTGGTTTACTAAGAACGATCTCCTTGAATGTTATAGTCCACCAAATACAATTACCCTGATCGTTTTAGTATACTAAGTACAATCTGTCTGTGGGTTATAGTCCATCAAGTAAAGTTATCCTGAATGTTGTGGTATACCTAGTAAAGTATCAAATATAGTTACCCTGATCGTTGTGCTATTTCAAGTACAGTTTCTCTGACGGTTATAGTCAAACATCTAAGTATCCTTTGGGTTTATAATACACCAAGTACAGCTATCCTGACGGTTGTGGTATATTATACACAGACTCCCGAGCATAATAGTCCATCAAGTACAGTTTCGCTGTGGATTATTTTCCAGAAAATACACTTAACCTGATAGTTGTGGTATACCAAGTACATTCTTAGTGTGGGTTATAGTCCATCAAGTACAGTTACTCTGATGTTTCTGGTATACCAAGTAGACTTCATGAGGACTATATTCCATAAAGTACAGTTAACCTGATGGTTGTGGTATTCACAGCACTGTCTCCCTGAGGGCTATAGTTCACCAAGTCCTTACCTTGATAGTTGTGGTATACCAAGTACAATGTTTTTTTGAGGTTATATTCCAACACATACAGATACTCTGATGTTCGTTGTATACCAAGTACGGTCTCCCTGAGTGTTATAACCTACCAAATACAATCTCCCAGTGGGTTATAGTCCATTAATTACAGTTACTCTTAAGGTTGTGGTATAGAAACTACAATAGCCCTGAGGGTTATAGTCCAAGTACAATTACCATGATATTTATGGTATATCAAGTTAAGTCTCCCTGAAGGTTATAATCCACTAAGTACAGTATCCGTAAGGGTTAAAGTACAGTAAATACAGATCTCCTGATTGTTGTGGTATATCAAGTACAATCTTCTTGAGGGTTATAGTCCGCCAACACCAGATACCCTGATAGTTGTGGTGTACCAAGAAAAGTTTTTTTGAGGATTATTGTCCACCAAATATATTTTCCTTAATTGTTCTGAAATACTAAATACACTTTCTCTGAGGGTTATAGTCCAACAAGTAAGTGCCCTTGAGATTATAGTACACTAAGTGCAGTTATCATGATAGTTTTAGTATCCCAAATACGGTCTTCTTGTGGGTTATAGACCACAAAGTTCATTTACCTTAATGGTTGTGATATACCATGTATAATACCCCTGATGGTTATAGTCCACCAAGTCCAGTCTCCCCGAGGTTTATAGTCCACCAAGAACAGTTACTATGATGGTTGTTATATACGAAGTATAGTCTTCCTGTGGGTTAGAGTACACTAAGTAGGATATCTCAAGTAAAGTTTCCCTGAGGGTTAAAGTCCACTAAATATAGTTACCCTGATTGTTGTCCTATTCGAAGTACAGTCTTGCTTTGGCTTATAGTCCACCAAGTACAGTCTTTGTTTGGGTTAGAGTCCACTAAGTACAGTTACCCTGATACTTGTGGTATTCCAAGTACAGTCTTATTGTGAGTTATAGTCCATCAAGTACAGTTACTCTGATGGTTGTTGTAAACCAAGTACAGTCTCTCTGAGGGTAATGTTCCACAAAATACAGTCTCCTTGTGGATTATAGTCCATCAAGTACAGTCTCCTTGATGGTTCTAGCATACCAATTAGAGTCCCTGAAGAATGTATTCCATTAAGTACAGTTACCCTGTTGGTTGTGGTATACCAAATACGGTCTCACTGAGAGTTATAGTCCATCAAATACAGTTACCCTAATAGTTGTGGTATACCAAGTACAGTCTCCATACGGGTTATAGTTCACCAAGTAAGTCTTCTTGTGGGCTATAGTCCACAAGTAGAGCTTCTTTGCCTGTACAATAATTAAAAATATATAGGCACTATTCCATAATTAACTTCCAACACACAAGTTTTTTTATTTTATATTTTCTTGTACATCATCTACACATTTGGTAAAATTATCACCTAATGTTACCGCGAGTTTTGTGTTCTGTTCATACACATCCAGAGTGCACCATCTCCCCTTCCCTTATGTGCCGGGAATTTTAATGTTGTTTAGCTGGAAACAGATTTAAAAACCTAAATAAATTATATAGTTAATTTAAGATTTCGTTTTGTTTTTTCACTGTGTATAACTTTTAGTGAGATAATAAGATGAAAAATGCACCCAATAAAAGGAGTATACCTGAATATTTTAGTCGAAATGCTTTAGCGGTAAGCTTGGGGGAGGGGGCTTAGAATGCTAAAATTTCGGGTTGGATCCTTGTGGTGGACACAGCACACACAATCAATTGCGTTTTAAAAAACATGAGGGGAACAACTGGCTTAATTTCTTTATGTGGTTGATTCTTAAAAGATCTAAAATAGCCTGGAAAGAAACGTGGTTGTCGTTTCAGTTTTATAGTTTTTAAAACACGGCCGTTCCATTACGTGGTTTAAATGACCACATGTTTTGAAAACACATAATAAATGCTCATTCTTTCAATGGGTATAGTATATATATGTACGTACTACTCCTAAATACAGTTTTAACTGATAAAAACATCATGTGTTCAAAAATCAGTAGTTTGTCATTCAAGATTAAGAATAATTTTAAACAAATATTCATCACAATTACTGTAGCTGGGGAATGAATATTACATTGATTTTTTTATCTGATTTTTTAAATTTACTCAAATAAAACATTATTCCACAAAAATCAGAACAAATCATCAGCCAAAGGTTATATATATTACATGAGCAAATATTTCTTTGAAAAGATGCATGTACACCGTATTGATAAAGGTTTTATTTAAAAACACAGCTTTCTACCCTTTTATGACGAAATAAGATGTCAATCAATCCGGTTTTCAGCCCCCCCCCCCCTTAGTGGCAGCGCTAGAACCGGTTTTCGATACCCGTGATGGCCAGAGCACATATAGCCCATTGTGTAGCTTTGTGCTTAACTTCAAAACAAACAAACAAACCAGTTTTCAACTAGAAAGTACTCAAGTTTGTGAGGCATGACATTATAACGCCCCCCAGTGGCACAACGGTATGTCTGCGGACTTACAATGCTAGAAACCGGGTTTCGATACCGATGGTGGGCAGAGCACAGATAGCCCTTGTGTAGCTTTGTGCATAATTAAAAACAAACAGACATTATAACAAGGGAATAAAATGTTTGTTTTAGCGCACACATACGAAATAGACTGTGTTCTGTCCACCATGGGGAAGCAAACCTCGGATTTTACAGATGTAAGTCCGTAAACTTACTGCTGATCCACTGGAGGACAGAGAGAAGAGGAATATAATTAATTTACACATCAAGTTTTCGTTAAAGTGCAACACAAATTACATTTCAAAATATTCGTATTTTCAACCTGAACGGCTAGGTCATAGACCCCTTAATGCTCAAGTATAGTCGTATCTAATTTTATACGACTAACCAGAAGGGCAGCCAATTAGAAAAACCCCCCGCCATAAGGGCCTTGTCAAGCTCCTAGAACGAATACTACTGGATTAACTGTCACTTTTATAAGCCCACAGCTATTAATGCAGAGTGGACCTTCGATGCGCAGCCTGGCAGGCTGATCAGTAGGTCACGCTCATCCCTTTTTGCCCAAAACGAAAAATACAAAAATAAAACTAAAAGAACGCTACTGGTATCAGCTTGCAAGTTCAATATAAACCCTTTGATTTCTCAATTAATGATCTCTCTGAGGAAGACCTCACATCTAGAACTACCATTTTTCAAAAATCAAAATAGAGGGCACTCTGTTCGTATTTGTTTGTTTGTAATTAAGCACAAAGCTACACAATAGGCTATCTGTGCTCTGCCCACCACGGGTATTGAAACCCGATTTCTAGCGATGTAAGACCGCAGACATACCGCTGTGCCATTGGGGGGGGGGGGGCCGCTGATCCAATATCACAACACAATCTACAAACATCTGGAAAAAGATTTGTCGGGCTGGATGATGGAGGGCCTTATATATATATATTATGGCAAAGTTATTATAAGATCATCTACCGCCGTTCCTAATTTTGAACCGCCGAGCACAGGGAAAGCAACTGATCTGCAGCATACACCGCCAACTCTTGAGTGACATTTTACCAACAAATAGTTGGACTCCGACGACTGAAAGGGCGAGCATGCATGGTGCCTGGTTTCGATCCTGCGACCCCCATATTGTAAATCAAATACCCTGATCACCAGGCCATGCAGACTCGATGAAGTTTGATAAATCTTTGAATAAAGCCAGGTGGTTAGGGCACTCGACTCGCAATCTGCGGGTCGCGGGTTCTAATCCCCGTCACATCAAACATACTCGCCCTTTCAGCCGTGGGGGCGTTATAATGTGACGGTCAATCCCACTATTCGTTGGTAAAAGAGTAGCCCAAGAGCTGGCGGTGGGTGGTGATGACTAGCTGCCTTACCTCTAGTCTTACACTGCTAAATTAGGGACGGCTAGCGCAGATAGCCCTCGTGTAGCTTTGCGCGAAATTCAAAACAAACAAACAAACATTGAATAAATCATAGAAACTGATACGTAGTTGGTCTTTGCAGAACATAGAATGTTGGGTGTAAAAAAAATCAACTTCTTGAAAACAGGCGACCTATTCTAAGACTACATTTGGACAAATGTTGGAAATGCAGGCCTGTCCTGTAGAATACAGAACAATGACAACTCTACTCCCAACTCTCAGATAACAGTAAGAAGTTTAGTAAACAAATGACCAAGGGAGTTATTAGTAATACCGTCAAAGAACGGAATAACCCTAAAATACTGTAGTTCACACTTGGTGTTTGTATTTTCATATTTTGGTTCATAAAAGGAACCTTTGTTTTGTTTACAATTTTCGCGCAAGAGTACACAAGGACTATCTGCGATATCCGTCCCTAATTTTGAACGACACTCATTGCCAACTCTTGGGCTACTGTTATTTGGCCGAATGATGGGAGATAACTGTTGCTCTTATAGTGCACTCACAGATAAATGAGGATCGCTAAAATTGCGGCAATGGAAGTCGAATCATGAATCCATGGATTCACAGTCCGGCACGTTGACTAATAGGTCACAACCGGCCTCAGAGTGGAACCATGACTTTAAAGGGTTATACAGTGACGTTTTAACCAATGGTAGCCTAAAATCCAACTAGACTCGCAAGCAAAACATCTTAAATATTTATAGAACCTGTTTTTTCTTTGTAAAAAAACCTCAAACCTTCGGCAACAACTAACTAACTCCACAGAATCTCACTCAACTGCACTCTCACCTAATCTATCAGGAGTTCAAGAAATATGTGAAATTACTTATTAAAAATGTTGCGAATCGGCTTGATTGTGAACCACTTTCAAACGACACAGTGAACTATCATGGTAGTAAAGACATATCCAATATTGACATAAGTACATGTTCTGTATACTGGGTTGAGAACCAAAATTCCACAAGAACATTTTTTTTTTCTGATTTCGTAAAAAAAAAATTATTTGAAAAAAATGTGTTTGCTGAATATAGGAATGTTCGCAAGTGTCGCTGTATTGTTGATGTGACATTCAAATTATGTCACAACCTAACTTTTTTTTAAAAAGGGAGTTCAGCAGAAAGGTCTAAATCATATTTGGTTACGAACTACAAGGTCGTGATCATAATATCCTCTGCCACCTTATCGGTTCATGGAATTTTACTTCTGATTGGTCTAGCTACAGAATAAAAGATTATTTTGTTAACTATCCAAAATCTTTTGTCACCTTATTGTTCTGGGGACAGTTTTATTTCTGATTGGTCCCAGCTACAATACAGGCGATTACTCTGATTAGTAACTAAAGTCCTCTTTCACCTTATTGGTGAATTTCTAATTGATCTAACTACAAAATAGAAGACTATTTTGACCAGAGTTCAAAATTGTTGCTAACTTCTACAAGTTATTACTTTATATAATTATCCTTACTGACTGATATAAAAAAATAACACTTCCAAAAACTAAAGATTTGTTTGTTTGTTTGAAGTTAAGCACAAAGCAACACAATGGGCTATCTGTGCTCTACCCACCACGGGTATAGAATCCCGGTTTCTAGTGTTGTAAGCCCGCAGACATACCGCTGTGCCGATGCGGGGCAAAACTAAAGAAAAAATCATAACCACGTTCACAATTAAAACAAAGTCCTGGTAATTATTAATAAAATTAACAAGCGCAATCGAAGTTCCTCCTTTAAATTACGTATGACCTAATATTTATAAATATTTTGGGAAACTTAATTCGTGAAAAGTACAAATCAAAACAAAAGTATATTCATATATTACATGAACACTATCTTGTTTGACCTTCAGTAGTTGAGTGAGATAAACGGAAGAGATTTTACCACGTGTTGCTTTCCTTTTTCCTTCTTCTAGTACTGGTTGTCGTTTCTTTTCGTTGAGCAACATATCATTGACACCTCTCCCTGGGAATTTACCCTCTGTATAAACTAAATGTAAAGTTAATTTTCAAAGAACAGCTCTTGAGGCTAGAATGTGCGACATCTAAAATGTGGACTATTGTTGTAACCTCTAACAAAACGTATACATCCAAAAACACAATACCTTGTAATACAACAAAGATAGGGGTTATAAAAGTTTGCGCTTAACTTGAAAATCCTACCTGACTTAAAAGTAAATTTGGTTTGGTCGTTGTTAAGCGAAAATCTACACAGGGACTATCTGTACTCTGTCACTCGAATTTTAGTGTCATAAGCCTGCAGACGTAACGCTGAGCCATTGGAGGGGTAAACAATTATGAGTTATATGGTCATTCTAATTTAAGTAAAATCCAATATTACCTTCGCGATTTCTTTAAATTATAAATTTAACGCGTATCAGTGTATAACAGCAAATAGAAGAAAAAAGTGAGTGATCGAAATAACATATGGCCAAATATTTCAACCAAGCACACCACCATTAGACAACAAAATTGTTTTTAGTAATACTGTTACGTCTCCGTTTGTTAATTAACTTTCCGTAACTTCGTTCCGACGAAACTTTAGCGACACAAGTCCTTACTTAATAAAACTGGTTTATTCTTTCTGAATATAACTTCACGATTCACTTATTTTCAACAGTCGCTCTTTTACAAACGCTATATCAACGAACGTCAACAATACTTCTGACTGCAGTTCAATTACTCATTACCTATACACACACTACCTCCCCGTCACGTTGTCACCCTCTTTTATATACCAGACTACCCTATATCTAGTAAATGCTAGAGCATTCGC
>NW_013667760.1:129442-133215 GCF_000517525.1 Limulus polyphemus
TTCTCGTTTCCATTGTTTTTGTTTTTTTTTTATCCCACTTCTGACACCAATTTGTTACGTCTCCGTTTGTTAATTAACTTTCCGTAACTTCGTTCCGACGAAACTTTAGCGACACAAGTCCTTACTTAATAAAACTGGTTTATTCTTTCTGAATATAACTTCACGATACACTTATTTTCAACAGTCGCTCTTTTACAAACGTTATATCAACGAACGTCAACAATACTTCTGACTGCAGTTCAATTACTTATTACCTATACACATACTAACCTCACCGTCACGTTGTCACCCTCTTTTATATACCAGACTACCCTATATCTAGTTAATGCTAGAGCATTCGCCATAGTACAGGATAGTTCTAGAAAGTAGAGGGCGTGAGAATAGTCACGTGATCTCGATGACGCAAGTTTAGACACTTTAATAACAGATTATTTTTGTGGAGTTTGGGAAAATGCTCGTCCAATTCTCTAAGTTTTTCTGCTATATAAAACTGCTACAAAAACTTTAATTTTGTTTTGTGTTTGTTTTGGGATATTCAAGCAAAGCTACTCAAAGGCTATCTTTTCTAGCCGTCTCGAAATGTTTTTTTATTCTCGTCGAATTTCCATTGATCTCATGAATTGTTTAGAAAAAGCGGGAAACCACCGATCGGCGGAAAATTGTCATTCCTCCAGCTAGGGTAATCACAAAAATTCCAAGAACGAGTTTCACCACAATCATTTTGCTCAGTAAACAACGGAGTTGTTGCACCATCCAGACCCTGGTATAACTTAGAAAAAGACTAATTCGAGGTTTCATTTCTCACATGACTTTCCTTTTCACTCAATGTATTGAGAGGATTTTATTATGCCACCACAACAGGGTTGAACAGTAACTGATAAATCTTAGTCTCAAAACAAGATAAAACCAATGGTTAAAAATGACTGGATAGAAAAGATTCTTGTCTAACTATTTCATAGTGAAGTAAATAACATTTGGGTAAGCAGTAATGTATGATTTCTGAAAAAGTGGCCAGTGAAAGTTTTCATAGTGAAGAATAAAGTATTCTAATGTGGAACTTATAAAATTTAGAAACAAGCCACAAACCTGAGATAGTTTTTTTCATGATATTTTTGTTAATGATAATATTTTGTATTACTTTGTCTTTTTTTAAAAATACAGGAATATTCTTATATGAGAAAGACAGTTATGATTAGTGAGTATGGTAAGCTAGGACTTCTGCGATGGTAAAATCATTCAGATGACAGAAAGGCTAAAGCTTGTTTATATGTGTGAATTTGTACAATGAAGTACAAGAACTTAATTATTCAAAACAAACTATAATTACTGAAGACAAATTGAAAATATTGAGATTGACCAAAAATAAAGTTGGAAAAATATCACCTCTATCATTGTAGCTCATGGGTGTAACTTGTGTTTCTAATGGTAAACACTTTTAGTGTTCAGCAATTTTTATGGCTACATAATTGCTTCAATGGTAAAGACAAATAAAAAAACATAATTAATTTACGAAAATAAAGTTAAACTCAAACTAAGAAACAAAATGGAATATTCTGATCAATAATATTTAAAAAAATCCAATTTCTTTCATAATTTTTAATAGTTACTTTTTATGGAAGAACTTGTATGAACAGACATGAAATTGAGTATGCCATTACTAGAACACCACAGGCAACAATTATAGCTTTATTTGAAAGCAAATAACTCTATTGTATACATTTCATGGTTTAGATATACACTAAAAAACCTTTCACATCAAAATATACAAAAATTCACAACCTACAATATTACATAAATACCAAATCAAATTACATCATTATGTTCAAGCATTATGTAGAAAGTACAAACTAAATTTTATGCAATTACAGTAAGCACTTTAAGAGTGAGAACAAAACAAATAGGGGTGACAAAATGTCACCCAGAAGGCCCAAACAGGGTTAAGCCAGTGAAAAATAAAACAAAATTATTAATTTGTTGTAATATTTCACATTCATGGTACTGAGATATTTTATTCACCAATAGATAGCAGCACCATGTAGGTATGTAGCAGAAATTCAAAAGAACTCTTACGTGATGTAGTAAATTCACCCTTTCTTTGATATTTATTAGGTGATAAAGATTTTTTATACTAATTATAGCTCAAAAAAAAGTCATTCACAAGGCTTCCATATTGACACAAATAAAGGTATTTATAGGAAATAATATAATGACTATTATTAATATTATACACAAATATTAATGTATGTTTGGCTTTTTTATCTTGCCTCAATGGCTGAATATGATCTTACCAGAGTTCAGTAATTAAGTGAATGGTCAAAAAGGATTGACCCCATTAATATTTTGAGAACCATTTACGGCAAAGTGACTTAGATAGACAGGTTTCGGACGCATTTAAGGGCATTTTTTTACTGCAGGATAATGAACAGTTTAAGATTGTTAGATTTCTTGTTAGAAGTTCTTGTTTTATAATTTCTTTATTCAGCTATATATGTATACTTATATTCACATTTTCCTTGTTTTGTAAATATGAAAGTAGTAGTGTTGTTTTCTAGAGCAAAGCACCACAATAAGTTATCTGCAATCTGTTCACCTCGAGGAATCGAACTATGGATGTTTACATTGTAAGCCCGGAGACTTATCGTTGACCAACCGGAGGACATGAATGTAGTTAAACAAATTTATAACATAAATATGTTTGTGGGACAAGTTTTTGGAATAAGCTAAGTGTGTAAAGTTAACTATAAAAATTGCATTATGCAATCATGTCCCACAATATATCAAATACCAATTCTAAAGGATAGCCCCCTCTTCCATCCCCACCCCTTGCCCTTATACGACTTCAGTCATGCGTCAATAAGCGAGGTACTCTGCCTCATCAAAGATAAAATTTCACCCGTTCAATTTTCCTGAACCGTGATTTCTCTAGGGATTCAGCGCTTTGAGTACATAGAGACGTGCGAAATTGCTTCTAAAGCTGACTGAGCTATTTGTAGCAAACTCCTTTGTTTCTCTTACTGAATCGTTTGAAGATCTCATTGTTATAACGGTTTATATTGTTGGCTGGGATGTTTTGCATTATTTACTGGAAAGAATAATACAAAGTCTAGTCTACTTAACGAAAAACAGTTTATTTCTTGAACATCAAGTTCCACAAAATTCACCGATAGGCCTATCTTTAAAAATAAATTATATCTAACAGAACTCCCACATACTTACTAATTTCCTATTTCTTTTTTTTTTTTTTCGAAACACAGGCTCAATATTCACATAGTCAAACTACTGGACTAACCAGTGGCGTGGCAAGGGTTCTCAGCACCCGGAGGCAAAGACACTTTTGGCGCCCACACCTTTGAAATGTTTTGATTATTTGTTTTGTGACTCATTACCCACTTAATGACAATAACATAGAGAATTAATTACCGCCTTACACAGGCCTAAAACAAAGTCACAATATAACATCTCACAATATCACAACAGTAAACCTGGAACTAATGAAGTATAGCCTACTAGGTGTACTTACATAATTTGTAAACCATTTTGATATTTATGTCACCCAATATTGTTCAAAGTCACATAGCTAGAGTAATCTTTCAAGCATGCAGAATAAATTTCTGTTATATCCTTAGTTTTGAAACTTACATTTTATATGAGAAGCCAGTCACTTGTGGCGTACATGTATTATAAAACAGATGGATAATATACGGCTTAAGTTTACAAATAACAAATTTTATTAGTTTACAAAACTGTACATATACTTAACTAGATCTTATACA
>NW_013667760.1:134192-140896 GCF_000517525.1 Limulus polyphemus
TGAATGGAGGAATAGTGTAATTTACTTCTGTACATCAGTTCGGTCTCACTGTATTTCAGTGGGCAGACTTTCAAAAGTTAAATCTGCAAGCGTAATACACACACAAATAACGTAACACTGTGTCGTATTTACTTAACGTAGGGCAGTTGCGCTATATCCTAGAGGAGTGCATAATTATTAATTAATAAGCATTATAGGCCAGAGGAAATTTTGCTCCCCTTCACACCTGCGCCCGGAGACGACTGCCCCCAATTGACCCCCTCTTCCTACGCCAGTGGGACTAACTAACTGACCAATGGTATCAAACAAACTGGCTAAATCATGACCAGGTAACTCATTAATTTATTATTGTTTGTTTGTTTACTTTCGCACATAGCTACTCGAGTTGCGCTAGCCTTCCCTAATTTTGAAGTGATAAGCTAGAGAGAAGGCAGCTAGTCAACACCACCCATCGCCAACTCTTGGGTTACCCATTACCAACGAATAGTGAAATTAACCATCACATTAAATAACGCTCCCATGGCTGAAAGGGTGAGCAAGTTCAGTCACAGGGTTCGAACTCGCAACCTGCAGTAAATTATCAACAAACTCTCTAATTCAAGCTAGAAAAACTCGCTTTTCATATTTGGTTCGAACTGTTTCCTGAACTTTGGAGAAAGTTCCAAATATTAAGACAACATCCATCACGTTACGTTAAACTCCCTCCGGGCTAAACAATATAATAAACTTCTAGAAACATCTAGATTAAAACTTAAATAAAAACAAAAAACATAGGCTACGACATTATTATCTTTTTCAGTAATCTTGACATTTTATGTGTATTTTGTTTAGAAGTTCATAATTTATCATGTTCGTAGAATCGAGAAATGCAAAATTATTCTCTTCGTTTATAATAAACTTTGTTGATAAAAGTCCAAAGATACAGCTTTTGAGTAGATTGTTTATTTTAATTTATAAATTAATGATACTGATGATGACATCTCAACAATGTCCTTGATAAACAAAGCTTATAATTAATCCTATTAGATAAGTTAATCATCAGGATGTATTTCCGCACTTAACCGATGTCCAAGTGCTAGGTTTGGGAGAAGCAAAGTTGAAGTTAAGACCAAACTGGGCCTGTAGCAGGTTTAATATGGATCTAACATAATTATAGATTTGTAGTTATTTGTAGGACACGTAATCATTTGTTAACTCGTAACTGTAACAGATTTGGTGATTAATTTACTAATTCATGGAGGTGTTACGACAGCGGAAGTCACGTGACGCTCGTAACACGTCATGAGATTCTAGAAGGATCATGTCTGTTCGTGGCAACTATAGTCTTTTTTATGCGACCTCTATTTTTCTATATGGATCAGGACGAGAATAATTGCAGATTGACGAGATAGAAACAGATAATCGAGTCAAGTTGTAAGTAAAGTGCGTGAATCATTGTGAATTATAGCGTGTGTTGTTAAGTTCAAGTGACTGTGGTAATTCTGTGCATTGCAAAACTGTAATGAGAAAGAATAAACTAGTTTTATTTAAGAAAGGACTAGTATCGCAGAAGCTTCATCCGAAAGAAATTATACGGGAAATTAATACACGAACAGAGACGTAACAAATTGGTGTCAGAGAGTGGGATAAAAAAAGAGAAAAAGATGGAAACGAGAAGTGGCAAATCAAACTACAGCTTAGCAGATCTGATGGCAGCAATACAAGAGCAGCAAAAGCTGTACTGAGAAAGAATAAACTAGTTTTATTTAAGAAAGGACTTGTATCGCTAAAGTTTCATCCCAAAGAAATTATACGGGAAATTAACAAACGAACAGAGACGTAACAGAGGTTTATGATTGCTTCACTACTATTTAAGCAACGTAGGCATTTAGGGTTAAGAGTTGTAATGGACTGCTCCTGTCTTGTTTCTTACATACGACGACGAAACCTTGCCCTACACTATGAATTACAGCGCTACGATGATTTATAATTGTTACATTTATAAATTGGCAGTTTATCCTTGTCTATCACTCACTTCATGAAAAAAAAACAAAAAAACACGCCAAATCGTTTTGCATCACAGAAATAAACTATATAGTGAAACGACCAAACACGTATTATGTTGATGTGTCACCCAATTACTACAATTTTTTTGCAGTGTATATTTCATAGCTACAAAATTTATAAAAAAAAAATTATAATTATGAAACACCATAAGGAAAGCCTCGTAAATCGATTTTGGAATGGCTAACGTCATTGTGATGTTACGTTCTGACCCCTCCCCCCTCCTGTAAGTAACATTACGCAAATAATTTCAATTTTTGGCCTACGCACGCAGCATACCTGACAGAGAATAATATAATGAATACAAACCTTCTTCTTCAAGACTTTTTAAAAATAGTATTATATGTGGGACTTAAACAGCGAAATTATGCCGAATATTGTTTGTTAACTTTGAAGATTTGTTTTGATTGTGAAGTTAAAATAAACTGTTTGGGTGCATTTTTTTATCTACAATGAGGTTATTTCTCTGACTTTGCTTTATAGCAAATCAAGAGTTGAAAAGGAATAATTGAGTAACTTTCTGAAAAAATCGATGTAACTCTTACCCAAATCTAAAGTCATGAACTAAAAACCCCTCTACTCTAAATCAGGTTGGTGTCCGAAATTCAGCCTGAGGTGTTACCTTTGCGTAGCTTGATTGGTCAAGCTCATTAATGGAATTATAAGATGATTCGTGTCCTACTTTACCTTGTGTGTATATGTGTGTGAGGGGGGGGGGATACTGTCACACGGAGCAGGGATGTTTCCTGCCATTCCTGGTTGCTATGATTGGTAGGCTATAGAAAGAACGTGGATTGAGAGAGTTGACGTGTTCAGGTAGCTTAATGCGGGAGTCGGGTACCTGTGTGCCAATATTTCTCTATACCAGGAGTGTCCCCCATTGGCTCAGCAATAAACTTGATGGGCTATAACGATGAAAATTGGAATATAATACCTGCGGTAGGCACAGCGCAGAAAGAACTTGTTTAGCTTTGTTTTTACATACAAACAAACTAAACCAATAATATCACAACAGGTCACCAAACAAATGCCAATAAATGGGCTATTTGCACTGTGCCCACCACATATATCGATACCTGATTTGTAGCATTGTAAGTCTTTATAATTACAGCTCAATCATTTGTGGGGAGGAGGGCAAAATATCGCACAAATGATAACACGAGAACAAGTGATTTAAAAATCGGAGGTTCTGAATAATCGTGTATAGCGCAACAGATAATAATGCCAGAACAACACCCAAAACATGTTTTGAGCGCAACAGATAATAATGCTGGAACAACACCAAAAATTGAGGTATAGCGGAAGAGATAATAATGCTAGAACAGCACCAAAAACTCGATAAGCAGAAACTTAATCATATTATGATTTATTAATTTATTGATTACTTTTTAACTTATCACCTGATTTACTAGCGTTGTTTAAATAATATAAGTATTTAAACTAGTTCGAATATCTATTCGAATATGTAGAGCACGATACGGGTTAATAACCAATTTATCTATCCATGTAGAGAAGCAAAACAGTGTTTAGTTCTTGAAGAATAATATAAACTACAAATCTAAACCAGAGCAATCCGAGAGATTGCATACCCTCTCTCTGCCTCAGAATTTTGGATTGCAACGGAAAAAACTCTTTCAGTTTTGTGTATTTCAAAAAGCGTAAATTATTTTATTATTATTTGTGGTTTGTTTTAATTCAAGTTTTAACAACTTCATTTGCCTTTATCTAAGTATCATCCATAAGTCTGGAGATATTGATGTGACTGGTATAATTTTGTAAAATTACAAATTAGCATTGTAACAAACGTAACTGTTCTTGTTTATTTCAAATAGAGATTTATTTAATAAATTTTCATTTAAAAGGACGTGTAATATGTATTAATATCTCCCCAACTGATGTTGGAAGAATTAATGTTTTGCGAAATTTCCGTTGCAGAGATTTGGTGTCATTACGAGAACACGAACAGATTCAAAGCAGTTTGCTATTGATTTTTAACATAACCCACCATTGGTTTTCCCTGGGCCTCCTTATAACACTAAAATTCACTTAATGTTTAACAAACTGCCCCCTCCATTTGTTGAGGATGGTTGAAACCCCAAACACTAATTTTCTGTTGTTGAAAAATTAATATATCAAATTTATGAGATGACTAACAATATGGCATGGAATTAATGGCTACTGCACTTTCTATTCAATCATAGGCGTGTTATCCTCCAAGCCCCCAAACTCTTGTTACAAACATTAAAAAAAAAACATCATAAATTTGTTCCGTATACTGTATAGTGCTTTTTAAGCATGCCTTCTACATGAGTAATATGAAATTTACCCATAAGATTTGGAATTACGAATTTATCATCAACCGTTCCAGAGATATTACCTATTTTGTATTTCATCATAATGGCGGCGATTTGGTTCCGCGTGATCTAGGTTAATTTTTATTTTTTAAATCAAGGAATATCATAAGGATTATTGTCCAAATTATAATACATTTGTATCTGATAACATAATATTTTCATGATATCTTCCACGCTTCATTGAGAGATATAATTTTGTTGAGAGTGGAATAGTATTGATATTGATCCAGGTGGATCTTTCATGTTTGGGATAGGATGAAAAGAACTGTCTATGAAACATCACTAAACAGTTTGTGTGTTCAAAATTACGGTTTGATATAATTAAAATTATTTTTTTAAGAATTTTAAAATATGATCCTCAAAATTACCAATAATCCTTCTCAGGTCAGATAATGTTTTGTGGAATCCTGAATAGTCTTAATATTGATGTGGCTGTAAAATTTGGTCTAAATCTGATCACTTGGGATTAAGTTATTCATGAAAAACTGGAAAATTTCCCCATCTCCCCATGTTAAAAAATCCTTCAAAGTGATCCAGAATCTGGATCCAGACCAAATTTGGAGAAGACCATCCTATGTGAACACCCTATCTTCTGTAATAATTTCACGTAAATCGGTTTATTATTTTTTGAGATATGCACGAGGACATACGAACCAAATGCAATACCTTCGCCCTCCTTCCGGAGGCGAGGGTAAAAATTAATAACATACGTAGAGAACAGAACTGTATACAAGCTAAATCAAACAATAAGGCAATAAAAAAAAATTATTTTTCCTTTTTCATCTCACTGTTTTAAATATTACTGATTTAATACCGTATTGGGTTAAATTTGTTAATAAAATAATTTCCATACCACCTTTTTCATTTTTATTATTACAAAACCAGAAGGGGTATACTTAAAAATATAGTTCCAGTAGTCCATCAAATTTATCGACCAGTTGACATATAACGGATTAATTAGATGATTTCTTACTTGACTTATGTAAATTAATTTTTTTTCTTAAATTTTCTGTTTCCACTATATAAATGGCTTTAAAAATATAACATTTTTTGAATTACTATCAATTTCCTATTCACATACAAAATAAATTCCCAATTGATACTTTAATTTCTTTACATATTTTTAGTGAATTCTTTGACCACAAATATTATTTTTATATTTTTCTTATTAAACGTTTCGGTTATGCTACATTTATACAATTGACTAAAACATAAAAACACTAAAATCTAAAGTTCGATTCCACGCAGATAGTCTAATTTGCTTTTGTTCCAAAACAAACAAATTCACCCCCCCTCTCTCCCCCACACACACACTCCAGTGGCTCAACCGTATGTCTGAGGGCTTAATAACAAACAATTGTTATATATTCATTATAATTTTAATTTTCTTTTCACGTATTACATATTTATACATATGATTTTTGTTTAAATTATCTTAAATCATCTCTCGATAATATTCCTTTTTCATTATTATAAAAATATCTTATCATCTCTTTGTATAGTTATTGTCAGATGTTAAGTTATGTTCGCCAATTATCAATTAAAGGCTTTTACTTATACTTCTTAATATAAATATATATTGTGATGTTATTGGGCTTATGTTTCTTCTACAGTAGGTGTCTGTGAGTTGTTGGCGATAAATTCAAAGATAAACAAACAGCACGCATTCCACTTTTTTTCAAACTAACATATACATATATTCGAACAAGTTAAACGTATGCAAAACAAATTCTTTACACCAAAGAAATAATAGCCATATCATAAACACTATATATGTTCTATTCTTCTTGTCAAATCCACAAAAGGTGGTTCAATTGCTTTATAACACCTTTTGACAAGACAAATTATTCTCCTAAAATGTCAGAAAAACGTTAATCTCACTTTAATATATGCCACGTATTAGAATTTCAAATAGCCTAAAACTGAGTTAACTGATAATTTAAATTTAGTAGTTAAATATATGCCGATATATCTCCAATTTATTATATTTGCCAACAAGATTGATACACACAGTTTTCTTCTTTTTTAACACAAATATGTTTTAATATACTGTTTCTTTTCTCGTTCTTCTTGTTTCTTTTGCTGTTCTTGTATTGCTGCCATCAAGTCTGCTAAGCTGTAGTTTGATTTGGCACTTCTGGTTTCCATCTTTTTTTCTTTTTTTTTTTCAATCTCACTTCTGACACCAATTTGTTACGTCTCTAGTCGTTTGTTAATTTTTCGTAAAAATTCTTTCTGAACTAGTTTATTTTTCCCTGGATACAACTTCGCAATACACTTAATTTCCACAGTCACTTTAAACACACG
>NW_013667760.1:141791-159236 GCF_000517525.1 Limulus polyphemus
TTTTATTTTCCCAAGTCGTTAACGGGTACCCACTCCGCCCCTGTTTGTGAATAACGTGTTTCTGCGTTTTCAGCGTCAGTTTGTTTTCCTTTGGTCGAATTTATTGTTTGTTGTTAAGCGTAAAGCTAAATAATGGTCCATCTATGCGATGGCCACCATGGGTATCGAAGCCAGGTTTTTAGCGTTATAAGCTTTTAGACTTACCGCTGAGCTACTGTGAGGGGGAACGGATTTAACTTAACTCATTTGAACTCTGTTTACGTTTTTTAAAACCTCCTATTTTTCGGACTTGCGGTTTCAGTTTGCCTAAGGATTCCACTTACACACTCAAATACTTGTTTTGAACGTAGTTATATCACTTATTTATATTTTGAAATACATGAGTAAAATATTAATACTTTTCTAGCAACAGGAGAACTCGACTTCAGAAATTCTGTTTTACCAACATAAGGAAGTTACAGATTTTATTTTTCAAAGTTTACAGTAACGATTTTTTTCAAAAGCATTCAGTCCTTTGTTGCCATATAACATGTAACTGAGGTGTTCCGAAAAAATTGCTGATTCGTACTTATTTGAAATAAAAGTAATAATAATAAAAAGCGTGAATGATAGATTTGGCTTCATATTTATTAAAACTAATATATATTTCGAGACAAATGCAGTTTGTTTGACAACGTGTAACATGAACTTTAACATTTCCGGAAAGCTTTTCATTGGTTGCATTGTACATATAAAATCATAACAAGATCTCACGAGGAAGTGTGATGTACCTAAGATAATGAGGCAGTAATGCTAACACTGGAAAAGTTCCAGATTTAATGAAAAGACCCAAGTGTGATGAAGATGGTATTATATACAATTGAATAGGTGCACGCTGATTGTAGGCCAAAGAAGTATACTAACGTGAATAGTCGTGCGAATTCCTCAGTGGTTTGTTGAAGACTTGTTTCCCTTGAGACACCAAAATTGTTTCATGTTTACTTTATCTTTGAAAGATAGTCTAGAATATAAAAAGAGTTTAGAGAATAGTGTTACATTTGAAAATAATTCGAGACACCTCTAGCGGTAGCCAAGTAAAATTACTGTTGCGTTTATCACCACGTCTGCTCAATCCAGTCTCCAGACTGTGTGGTTCAGTAGAAGTAGGGTAAGATACACGTGTGTCTTGTGAGTGTTTTATAATGATGAAATTATTTTAAATATAAATTATAGAAAAACATTATTATAATCGTGACTCATAAATATAGGCTCCAATAAGATAATTTTCAGAAGAAGTTGTGGTAAGTTAATTTAGCTAAACTTTTATTTTATTATTTTTAAGTTTAATCGTTATATTTTTTTTGATGTGTAAAAACTAAAAGTAAAATAGTATTTTTAAAAAATGGATAATTATATAAATTGTATTATAACTTATTTTGTTAAACCATTCGTTGCTTTATAGTTTAATACTTTACTATTTAACATTTGCATAGGAATAGCGGCTATTACTATTACTATTATTAGCATCTTAAATATTTACTAGTATTACTCTGTTGTAATTATACTATATATATTTATATATGTACATATTTTATTCGAAAGTGTAGTGAGTGTTTATAAAGGATCTTGTAATATGAAATTTGAATGGAATCAAGATCACTTGGTGAGAGAAGTTCTTATTACTATTAGTTATACACAAAAATCAAATTGTAAACGAAAACTTTAATATCTGAAGTTAAATAAGGAGTAAACAAAAATAACAGATTTAATTTTGCCAGATTTATATCTGTATAAGTGCATTTTGACCATCATCTAGCTGTTATTGTTATATATTATTATGGGGAAAATGTTAATTTTGGAGTGAAGTCTCATCGTTATACCCCAAAAGTTAAAGTTAAACAAGGAATTATTTACATCTTTCAATGTAGTGGAATTTTAAAGAAGGTTTTAGAACTTTTTGGGAAGAGTACTGAGCAGTTAAGGATAAAGGAAGCCATTCTCATCTAGGATCTATAAACTTTTCATAGGTAAAGAACTAAAGATACGACTTGTATTATCTATTATATCTTGTTAAGCCTAAGATTACTATATTATATTTTTTGAGTTTGGCAAAGAATGGTGTAAACTTTAAGTTTTACCTTTTAAATGTGTATGTTTAAATTATGCAAGTAATAATTTTCCTATCACTAGTAATACTGTAGAAGGTTGTGCAAGTATATGATATTGTATAACATTAGTAGTGTTTATATGATTTTCTAATGTTTCAGATAAAAAAGTATAAAAACACATTTTAAAAAGGCAGACAGAATGGAAGCTGTCAAGCAAAGAATATTAGGTGAAGCATCCAAGAATGGAGACATGACTCCATGTATCTCTGGTCAGTCGCAAGCAAAAAGGTGTTCATCCCATCTGAAAGAGGAGAGAGAAAGTATTGTTTTATGGAGGAGACCTATAGTAACTCTTCAATATTTTATTTCAGAATTATTTATTTCCCTTCAAAACTATGCACTGAAGTAAGTATGTTAGAATGAATAGGACTTTCAAGGTTGAAATAAGTTTACATTAATTTTTTAAAATGTTTAGCCTTTGTTGATGTTAGATACAATATTATTTGGTTAAAAGCCTTAAATATGAGATTACACAAAAAATTCATAATTAAGATGAATCATTTACTGCTTTTAAAGTTTTGCTGTTTTGGATATCACTTTTATTTACCATGTTCCACAAAATTGTTTTAATAAAAAAATCGATTTTTGACACTGTTGTATTTTGCAGTATGTAAAGTTTGATTTTTTTTTTCAGATTATTGTTACATAAAAGAATAGTCTTTACAGTTCTTCTAGTCATAATGTTTGGAGTTTTATCATACCATTTGAAAGGACCACACCAGAAAGTAAGTTATTCAATTAAAGGTTTTGATGAAAACAAAAAAAAAGAATAAAAATGCCAGAAATCATTAAAAAAAATGCCAAATCTTAATTAAAAATACAAATATAGATAATTTTACATTAGAAAACTTAAAAACATGTGTTGCCTTAGAACTTTAATTCTTTATGTATGAAAATTAGATTTGATTTGGTGAAACAAAGCATTTGTAGCTAAGTATGTCTTCTGACTTATGCCCTAATCATATAACAACAGTTGCATGGAATTTTACCCAAAGCTTAAATTACTTGTAATTTCAAATTTAAAAACTGGGCAAATAAAGTTTTATACATCCCTGGTGCAAAATTTACCACAAATAAAAATTTTGTCAAATATGAATCATAGAAATTACAGAATGATGCATTTCATTTCAGATAAAACATACACAAAAAAGCCAAAACTTGTAACACATTTTTCCAGGTTAATTGCATCTTTAAGTCCCTTTTATGTATGGTTTTAATATTTTCTCATTGTTTTATGAAAAACAAATTATCAGTTTTTATGTTTTATTAAGACCGAGAGATATATCCTGTATTTCTTAAATCACTTGAAATTTGATACTGGTAGTAAGTTCAAGAAGGTATTGCACACGTGGATATTCTGTAACTGTGTTAAATGTCTAGGTGTGACACACAAGGATCTTCTCTGACTATATTAACTGTCTAGTGTTACACACATGGATCTTTTCTAACCATGTTAACTGTCTACATATTGTGTACATAGATATTCTCTAATCATGTTAACTGTCTAGGTGTTGCACACAAGGATCTTCTCTAACTATATTAAATGTCTAGGTGTCACACACATGGATCTTCTATAACTATATTAACTGTCTAGGTGTCACACACATGGATCTTCTCTAACCATGTTAACTGTCTACATGTTGTGTACATGGGTATTCTGTAATCATGTTAAATGTCTAGGTGTTGCACACAAGGACCTTCTCTGACTATATTAACTATCTAGGTGTCACACACATGGATCTTCTCTGACTATATTAACTGTTTAGGTGTTACACACATGGATTTTTTCTAACCATGTTAACTGTCTACATATTGTGTACATGGATATTCTGTAACTGTGTTAACTGTTTAGGTGTTGCACACAAGGATCTTTTCTGACTATATTAACTGTCTAGGTGTTACACACATTGATCTTCTCTAAATATTAACTGTTTAATTATTGCACACAAGAATCTTCTTTAACTGTATTAGCTGTCTTAACCTTTTTTTTTTGTTGTTGTTAATAGTATGTTGAAGCTCTGGAGAAGAAGCTGCTATGGTGTGCCTACTGGGTAGGATTAGGAGTCTTGTCTTCAGTTGGATTAGGAACTGGATTGCACACATTTCTGTTATATCTGGTAAATTTAATAATATTGAAAATAAATAAATACAAATTAGGTAATTTCCCATTCATAAACTGTTCCTAAATTGCCCAAAACACTACATAAACCTGTACTAAAAAATTGTAACTTGTTAACTCCTAATTCTTGTCTGAAGAAGTAAGGCCTGTCTTCTAAAATCATCTACATTATTGGTTTTTTTGTATTGTGACTTATCTATTTTTTAATATATGTATGATTTCTTAATGTTATGAAACTAACATTCTAACTTCACTTTTAGTGATATACAAACAGTGTATTAATATATTTACAAAACAGTAGTCTATATGAACAAGCTTCTTTCATATATTCCACCCATGAGCTTTTGTTAGAACCAGTTTGTTTCATAATTTCAAGATTAATAATAACATTAAAAAACCAACTATTTTGAATATGTTATTTGTAAGCAAAGATGAGAGGCACAGTTTATGCTTGGGGTTGATCAATGAAACACAAAACTATTTAAACATATGGAGAATATAATACACACACACACACAATTAGGTATGTCTTTGGCCAACCAAGATGAACTACAACTAGTTGCTAAAGTTGCTGCTTGTCAAAAGTTTCAACTACACTATGGTTTTCCAACTGAGTTTCAAAAATCACAAACTGCAGACTGATCAGACCTCTTACTTATTTGTATTCATTCTGGGTCAATGTAACACTTATTATAACCAATTTTTTTATTGGAACATTTACACTCAGTTAGATTGTGTTGAGAGTTCTTATAAGTTTTAAAAAGATAACAGAAAAATTGCAGAAAGTTAGATTTTAAAAATTTGAAAAGGCCAGCGATGTATTATTTACAGTATTCACCATCTTTGTTTTCAGAAACTAGAGAATCAGAGATCTAAAAAGTTTGTTAAACAGAATGATATTATGCCATAAGACCATGTTGCTAAAAATCATATAAAAAGTTTGCACTCTAAAATATAACATTCTTTGTTTTAATTTTACAAACATTATTCATTCATAGAAACACATTAAAACTTTTTTTTATCCACAATCAAACTTTAAGTAAATGTGTGAATAAGTCTGCCAATACGTAAATTGAAATTCATTCTTAGCTTGATAACATTCAAGAAGATTAATTTTTGTTCAGTATGATGTCTTACTTCTTTTTTAATTATAACCACAAAAATAATGTTTTTGTTTTCTAATGTTTATCTGTACCTATATATATATACACTACATTTGTACTATATTTTTCCTCATGTAACTTTGATAATTTTGGAACAATTTCAATGATGAAATGCTTAGTTTTTTGAAGGTTTTCTTGAATAATATTATTAAGAGTAAATGTTTCTAGTTGCTTTTCCAATTTGATGTTCGGGGGAAAATTCAAACTTGCAAAATAGGTAATAGCAGATTTTGGTTCGTATATTGTATTTCATTAATTAAGCAAGTGTGATGGGCAGTGCCCTTAGGGCTAATTGTTGGAGTTTCAGTTATACTGCCGATCACGCCAAATTTATTGAGTGAAGGATTGCAGTGGCGAGTGGAGCTAATAAGTCACTAACTCGAGGTAATTTACAGTTACAATAAAGAAACTGAGACTGATATTCAAAACAATACATCAAATTTATTTAAGTTTCTCCACAAAAATACATTTATTTATTCATTAATCATTTATTGACTTTTCATTATAAGCTATGTTTGGGTTAATAACACTATTACTTATATCTCGTACATAACACCAAGTTTCTTAGCTTTTATATGTTTCTTTACAGTCCATCCAATTCACATTAATTGATTAGGAGAGAAATAGTTTCATTACTTACAACGTAGTTGAGCTGGTAAATCTTCGCAGTTGAGAAACTTTCATAGCTGCTGGCTTTTCAGTGACTCTAGGGAGAACCTTGATTCTTCCTGGAGAGAACTGATTTTTAGCTCCAGACATGAGTTTTTAAACCATATTTTCTTTGTATTTTTTCAACCTTCCAAATAGCATTCGTAACTACCCGCAAGTAGTTCTAACACTTTATTGGTTAATCTGTTCAACTTCTTGGGCTAATCCAAAACAAGAACCAAAACTCTCAAGTAATTGGTTACTGTGATGGTGAGTGCTCCGGTTGCCTTTTCACTTGTACTCTTTATTGTACTTCTAACTCGGTGTCAGTAACTTATCACTGTCAAACTTATGGCTAGCATTTTTCTCAACATCTCTGTTGTAGCTCCATTTTTTGTAATTCCTAACTCGTGATTCTCAATACCACTTTACCAGCTAACTATACTTTCCTAGCTCTTGACCTTATTTCATAATACAGACGTCTTTACTTACACTGTTTCTTCATGTATATGTTCACTTAAAAAAAAATCAGAAAATCCTTATAACTTCTTTTCTAAATTCTTTTAAAATGCTAAAGATACTGAAGCAATTGTAAAATTCCCTCAAACATATCCAATTGCTTCACAAGTTATGGGAAATTTTGTTAATGACTTAAAAGGATCTATGCAGAGAAGATTTTATATGATAAAAACTTATTCACATTTGTCTGTAAAATTTTATGTTAGACATAATTTTTGTTTCTCATTAATATAACATATGGACAACGAGGGACCATATGGTCCATCAGTGCTGTTCCTGCACACCTATCCTTAAAAATAAACTTAAACCCACACTTTACCTTTTAGGAAATGAATGATTTCCCCTTTTAAGTTCTTGTAAGGTGCCAGCCTCTTCCACTGTGGATGGCAACCCATTCCATAAACCAGTAACCGTGTTAAAAAGTAAAAATATCTTAACTAGAGTCTGGCCTGTCCTTCCAAATCTTCAACTTTATGTTCTATCAGTCCTCCAGATAATATTGTAAACTTTAATAAGATCACCTTTTTACCCACCTTTTCTGAAGAGATAATAAGAATTTTCATCTTATTCCCATAAGATAACACTTCCATCTCTGGAGGGCCTAACATGGCCTGGTGATTTGGACCCTCGACTCATAACCTGGTGCCAAATATGCTAAACCTGTCTGATGTGGTGGCATTATAATGTGACAGTCAATCTAATTATTCATTGGTAAAAGATAGTTCACTAGTTGGTGGTGGGTGCTGCTGGCCTTCTTTACCTGGTTGGCAGTCAATCTAATTATTCATTGGTAAAAGATAGTTCACTAATTGGTGGTGGGTGCTGCTGGCCTTCTTTCCCTGGTTGGCAGTTCAAAATTACGAATAGCTATCCCATAAACAAAGCAAATAAATCATCCCTGGAATAATCTTAATACCTTTACTTTGAACCCTTTTTTGATAAGTCAGTATCCTTTATTAGATAAGGAGACCAAAACTATACACAGTGAGGCCTATAACAATTGCCAGTTACAAACTTTCTGCCCTTGAAATGCCTAATTGTAACCCATATAGATTCTCCCTCTTGACTACCATATTTAGTCATCTTTTCCAACAGGATGCAGTCTGTTGCATAGAGATCTACAGGCCTAAAGTCAGAGATTCCAGGCAGAAAAACCTGAAGGAATTTGTGATCACATTAGTGTTTTATCTGGGAGTTTGGGAATGATAACCAATCTTTCATGTTGTAGAAACAAAACATCATCATTTGAATGTTTTTGTTAGAAAATGGACATTATTATTATGACATGTAGACATTTTATGAATACAAAAATAATCATATATGAACTAATGTATATGCTCTCAGAGTTTCAAGAATGGCTTCTGTAGCTTATTTTACAAAGATTATGCAATTATGGCTGGTCTAATTTTTCAATATCAACTGGTAATCCAGGACTAAGGAAAAAATTAATTTGAAATGGAAAAGCTCACTAAGTCTTTGAGTTTGGAAATATAACTGTTTTAGCTTCTGAAAGACAATATTGACAAAAGCTTATATGCCTTCACAGGTTTCAGAAGAAAATACTCAATAATAGGTCAGAGTTTAGTAGTTTAAAGGATAACTTCCTGCTGATCTTCTCATTAGCAGTATATGATATTTCATGTATAAGTATGTACATTTTTTAGGGGCCACATATAGCAGCAGTGACACTGGCAGCATACGAGTGTGAGAGTCTGAACTTTCCAGAACCTCCATATCCCGATGAGTGAGTATACATACATGTACAAGTTATGTGACTATTCACAACAAATTAGAACCTTAGAAAATGCATGAATATTATACATTGGTGTCCTGTATATTTAAGTATTATTTTAGGCTCAAAACATAAACATTTTAACATTTTTTATTAACTTTATAAATGTATTATTGAAAACAGCAAATTAGTTAAGTTGAAGAAAAACTTGTATAACAAAGAAGGGCTGCACTTGACTTGGTCTTTTTTTTTATGAGAATAAATAATAGCAATCTAACTATTGGTCTAGTTTATGGCAAAGATGTAAAAGATAATAATTTTTTATTTTTCTTAAAAGTATAAACTAAATTACTGATTAACTTAGAAAATAAATAAATGGCAAATAGATCAAGACAAGGACAATAACAAAGTAGTCATTCAGAGTAACACTTATACCCCAAAGATATCCATTAGATGAACTGAACTTCATTTCATGTATTATAGAATATGTAACAAGAATAAAACAAAGCCTTATAAATGAAAACACTTCTTAAATAGTCAGAAGTTGTCTCTTATATTCACAGTACTTAATCGTTTTGCTTCATTATGCTCACATTTCACCCATATATTTCAACTTCTCATTAACTTGGATCACTTGTAAATTTTGTTCCTGTTGTCACAGTACTACTTTACTTTAAGCCAGTATTAGATAACATTTGTATAATAATATCACTTGATGTTTCAGCAAAGTGGAACTCATTGAATACCCCCCCCCCCCCCCCCCATGGCACAGATACAAGCTTATAATGCTAGAAACTGGGCTTCAGTAACTGTTTTATGTTAAATCAAAGGAAATAATTTATGAGTCAGTCAACAGTTAGTGAATGTTGACTTCTGGTTAGTGGATTGTGGTATTGTATTAACAGTATTGGTGCAGATTAGTCTTGCAAGGTTTTTTTACATTGAAATTTCAGTTTTTTATACACTGATAATTTCTCTTACTGCTTTAGTAATTTTGATATCAAATCTTTAATGTAATTTTTTTATTACCTTTGGAAATTCATCTATGTCACTTGTTTTTATTACTAGAATTATCTGTCCAGATCATAACAAAGGGACCAATTCTGTAATAACAATCTTCAGCATAATGAGCAAAGTTCGACTGGAGGCTTTCATGTGGGTAAGTGTAGCACTCTGCTTAATTTTTGAAACTTTCCCTGACATTTACTTTTCAATAAGTATAAATGGTAAGTTTTAATCTTTATACTTTTGATATTAATAATGAAATATTTTGTTAGTAGAGCTAACAGTATTGGGATTAATTCTTTTTCAAGTTGATAAACTGTATGATTTATCCTTTAAAATTACTAAAGTAGCTCCTTATTCTAATTCTCCATTTGAAAGAAATCAACCTCTTCAGTCTTTGTTTCTTATTTAAGGGGGCTGGCACAGCATTAGGAGAGCTACCTCCATATTTTATGGCAAAAGCAGGTAAAGAACAAACTAAATACTTAGTGATAAATCATAAATTTCTTTACTTTTGTTTATGAAACTTTTGTCCCTTTTTAATTGTCTTTTACTAATTATATTGTTGTTTTCCTTATGTTTATAACTATTAGTAGTAAAATATTTTGGTCTGTTTATTTCATGTAGTTTTGAGTTCTTTTTTTTTTACTGTGACTATAATATGATTAGTCTCATTTTATGTCACACCATTTTAGTTATTGAGTCTAAATGTGGATTCATGATATAAAAGTAAACTTCCTTGGTTTTTTCCTTCATACTCTTTTGGCTGATGTTAACCCTATATGTGGTGATAAGTGTTTCTGTGACTTCAGTTTGTGAATGGAAATGCATGTTCCTAGCCACTGGAATTAAGATAACTGTTATATAATGCACCCTAGCCTGACTCTTGTAAAGACTAAAATGTGATGCAGAATTCAGTGTTACAGTTTAAAATTCTAAATGAAGCAATATTTGTGGTAATGGCATACCATCAACTCTCCTTGTACACAGTATTAGAGTATGCATAAGTAGAATATTATAAGACTTTGTTGATTGTTTTATGTTTAATAATCAAATTTTCTTTCAAAGAGGGAAAGTGTGTACATGTTAATGTCTGTATGCAGTAATTTGAGTGTGAATGGCTCAGACTCTATGAACAGCCTTTTACTAACATCAGAACACTTGTGATGAAGTATTTGTTCAGTCTGTAAATTCAATTTCATAGGAATGCTGGAGCTATTTTCTGGGTATGATACATTTCTTGATGAACACATTCAAAAACGTGCAAATATGGGAAAAGGTCATGTTTCATACTTATCCTCAACTGTTTGTGACAATTTAATAGAAATCCTATACAAAGAAGTTCTCATCACCATTATCCAGGAAATTAAAGCATCCAGGTATTACTCAGTGTCTGTTTATTTCACTCAAGATATATATCATACAGATCAACTGAAAATAATCTTTAGATATATTCTAGATCAGTGGTTCTCAACTTGGGCCATATGCCCCCCCCCCCCAAGGGGCCACCCATGAATTATTAAAAATTAGGGGGCCGCAGTAAGTTCTGGGTGGGCCACCGAAACTTCACTGCCCAAATAAAATATTTAAAATTTAAAATTGAATCAAAAGTTCCCTTCTCCCTGTATCCCCCACAGCTCAGAAGTCAAGTTACCAGATGCGACTAATACTCGAGTAACAATCAAAATGTTTGTCTGGTATCTGTGAATGTTTTCAACTGATTCTCAAGAGTAGCAGAGTGATATAACAGCCCAAGCTAGATTCAAATGTGACAAACATTATTTCTGGATAAGTAGTGCAATAGCTAATCAGTTCCACAGCTCTGGGAGAAGGTAAAGTAGTATTTTATCACTTTTCCCACATCTTATCTGGTTGAATCTTGTTTTAGTCGACTGACTTATTTGCCATCAAAAAATACATAACTGCCTTGATGTTGAGAAGAGAGGTGATCTTCACTGCAATCAGACATTCAAAAACTTTCAAGTGTTTATCAGGCCCAAGAATCACACTGAATAAAACAGAATATTTTTTTACTTGTATAAACATATTACAAACAAAATATTTAAAAACAATACAATATTGTAAAAATAATATTATAAATATATTATAAATCAACAGCATGAAAATAAAGTAACTTCTTTCCTAAGTAACAGCATCTATGAAGGGAGGGGTCACAGATAAATCAAACTCTAAAGGGAGCCATGAACAAAAAAAAGGTTGAGAAACACTGTTCTAGATGATGGCCCTGTAGAGAGATTTACCACATTCTTACAGCAATGACACAGGAGCAGAACTTGCTAGAGTTCTCATTAATTTCCTTGAACAGAATGATAAAAGAATTCAAGAATGCCATGGGCAGTTTTACAACAATGCATCCAATATGAACAGCAAATATGTTGGCATGCAAGCCTTGATCAAAGAGAAGAACCCCCTAGCAGACTTTGTTCCTTGCTATACTCATTCACTCAGTTTGGTTGGACCTTGCACTGTGGACTGTTGTACTGAAGCATGTTTATTCTTTGCCTTTATGCAGCAGCTTTATGTGATTTCTCAGCTTTAACTCACCTGCAGAAGCACTTACACGGTGTGCTTGAAAAACTAGGGTTCCTTAATGCTACCACAGTATACTTATATATTGTGGAATACCTTGATTATTTATACAGTTAAAATAACAGGAACATTAATACCTCTGTTAAGCTTTTATTGTATCCCCATCTTCAGTCACATCACCACTGACACATATATTGAACATTACCAAACTACATTAAGTTCATAAATAAATAAAATATGTATTAGCTAATACCTATTTTCACCTGTAGTTGTGATATATCGAAACTTCTTGTGAGTGACACAAATGATTATGATCACCAATAATGACACTTAAAACTAAAGTGAAAAATACTAGAAATAAATGACCTTATAACACCAAAATGTTTTTATTTAATTAAACACTCAACATTTTGCTTTACAGCTTCTTTGGGAACGTTCACTAAAACACAAACTGTAACTGACAGGACAAAGCTTCAAATGGTTTAAATAATTAATTCTATTTGAATCTATAACATGCATTTGTACAACCTGCTTTTGACATATTAAGTAGTAAAGCTTATTGTTGAAATAATTGACTGCTACTTGTAGTAAACAAAAGTTCTATCAAGGTTACAGAGTGAAATAAGAAAAAGACAGGATAAAAATAAATAAATTAAAATTATAGACACCATCCTTTGTACCTATTCATCTGTGGTTGTAGTTGTTCGATGAGAAGACCTTTTTTTGAATTTTCTGTCATTGTACTTGGTGGCTTTTGTGAGGATTTGTATGGAGAATGTTGGTCTCAAGTCAGGTACTTCTTGTCTGTTAGTTAAAGATGATCTACAACTAATCTTCTTTCATGTTGTTGTTTATAAAGAGAGTCAATATGTTCTCATATCCTTGTGTGTAGGGTTCTTCTGGTTTCTCCAATGTACATATGATGGTACATGTTTAGTAATTTTAGTAGTTAAAACATTTTGAATTTATATGTAGTGGTTAGAAAAATATTAATGCATCGACACTATCGGCTAGTAATTATCATACATATTTTAAACTGTGAGCCTATATTGACATTGTCCAATAATCATGAAATTAAATAACATTGAAAATAATTTTTCACTTGTTGCAAATGTCAGCACTTTTGTAGTTAAACCAGTAAAGAGTAAAGTAATTCAAGTAACAATAATGTAGTTAATTCTATAGAAATAATTTTGCAGATATAAGTACTAAGACAATGTGCAATAAAGCATGAAGTATTCATTATTTTTAATACTGTATAGTTTACCCTTAGTTCCCCCTTGCCAAAACAAAATGGCACCCCTCCAAGAATATACATGATTAATACTTATTTTTTCTTCTTCAGTTTGCAAATGTGAGGTAACTTCTACTCAGGGAAACTTTAATTGAGCTGCTTCATATGTATCAGAAGCTTAAACCTTTGTCATTGATGTTGACATATCATTTTCTTTACACATTGAAACCTTTTGAATTTATGGAAAATACACAGTGTAACAAATCATTTATACAGAATGATACCTTTGTATGAAGAAATACATATAATGAATAGATTTATTTTAAAATTCTGAACTTATGCCATAATACATGTAACATTTCAACTGTAATCTTAAATAACTGTGTAATTAAAAAATGAAGAGTTATATTTTTTTTAGATAGGAATATCTATTTGCAGAATAAAGTATGTAAACATCATACTTTCTCCAGTCAGCAGTGGATTCTTCATTATTCTGTACAGCTTTTCTTAATCTCTTCTACCTGCTGTAGATAGGCCATTCACACACACACCGAAGACTGTGGTACAATATCTACCTCGGTAAACTACACAATATAAACTCTCATGTAACTCTTAGGGCTTTTAAATCCCATTGCCTGAACCTTTGGCCTCCTTTTTCTTCTATCATTTGTCTCTCAAAACGTATGCTTTTCTTCTTCTTGCTGGAGATTGTAATTGTTCAGATATTTATGTCTTTGACACTTCCCATACTCTCTATCATAGGAATCAGTTGTAGTTATTTCCAGCCTGCTCCTTTCTTCCAAAAACCTGGGTTGCAAGAGAAGGTGATCAGATGTTTTCTCTCATCTCTCTCCCTTATATTTCCTCACTGTATGATTGCTCTGATCCCAGTCATCTTCTGTGGCCTTTATGGGCTGCCCATTGCTACCTTGCTTAGACTATAATTTTTTGTGGAATTGCCTATTTTTACTATGGTAAACCTCCTCTTCTCAGGATATTCCCCCTTCTACTTTAACTGGTTGGGTTCACCTGCTCATCCATCTTGCATATTCTTCTTTGAGTGAGTCTGACTGTTCATACATTTGTGTCTACTCCCACCAGATTCAGCATACCACAGCCTCTTGCCTCTTTTCTTCACCAGCCTTTGAAGGAGAACTTACAGTATGGTATGTGGACTATACATGATACATTCATCTCACATTACTTGCATCTGTTGGCCCGGCATGGCCAGGTGGTTAAGGCGCTCGACTCGCAATCTGAGGGTCGCGAGTTCGAATCCCCGTCACACCAAACATGCTCGCCCTTTCAGCCGTGGGGGCGTTATAATATGATGGTCAATCCCACTATTCATTGGTAAAAGAGTAGCCCAAGAGTTGGCGGCGGGTGGTGATGACTAGCTGCTTTCCCTCTAGTCTTACACTGCTAAATTAGGGACTGCTAGCGCAGATAGCTCTCGTGTAGCTTTGCGCAAAATTCAAAACAAACAAATACGTGCAACTGTGGGAGGTTTCGTGTACCACTGATTTTTACCTTCCTCCAGCTTTTTGAGAGAGACTAGTGTGGTAAGTTTTGCCTGTTGTGTTTTTCAGTTATTTCCATGTTTTTCCTCGGTTTCCTGGCACTTCCATGTGTGTTCCATGATTTTTGTACACATTCGTGCAAGTTGCAAGTTCCTCAACTAAAACAAAAAAATACATACTGAGCAGGAGGAGGCAAGACTTATCAAATTAAATGTTACACAAGGAACTACATCCTATGTTTCTAATACTTAGTTCTTACAGAACTCACTAAGTAGCTGGTGTTGTTTACAGGGAATACTTATCTCAAATCCACATTAAGCAAAGGAGAATGGAAAGCATTAAACCCATCTGCCCATGCTCAGTACCCACATTTGAGGCAGTATATTTTTATAATTGACATGACCATTTCTGCAAACAAAAAATAATAAATCAGGCAGAATCAGGTGTAACCTTGCCTTTACACTTGGCTTGTGCTTTGTGTCTTTAATTATGGTAACCCAGTGCACTGATTTCAGATGATTGTGCCTGATGACAGTGGTCCATACACACATTGCAGTGTTCTCTTCAATGTGTAGCCCTCTCCTTCCCATTTCTTCTAGTAGAGCATGGGAAAACCTTTACATTCCCATTTTCCAGCCACTGGGAATATCAATATGGAGAGTTTCCTCTGTAAGTGGTGCCTTTTCCCCAGTTGGGCCCACCCCTCATTTGAGATATAGGGCTGGAGTATTGTGTAGAACAGGACACCTCATTACAATATCTCCCAAGCACTTTCAGATGAATATGTCTAACTGGATGAGACTTGGATTTCTTGGGATGTAGGTCAGAGTTTCTTCTTTGTCCACCCGTTGTTACAATATCTATCTCATGTAAGTATTTTATCAACATGGAACAGCCAAACACCCTAGCCGTACTACACACGTTAATATTCTGCCCTCCTTTGCAACATGTTACCATTGGCTCTGGATTTACCAAATAAACTTTATTGTTAACCTCTCTGTAATGTACAGGAAGTAAATAAGAATAATAAATTGAGCAAAGAGTATTCCCTGCTTCAGAAGATGCTGTCTTTCACTGGGTTCTGCTCCAATAGTCAACCCCCTGTTCTCGTGAATGTCATATCTCATGAGCTTTCCATATCTGTTGGTTTTTCAGAAAGGAGCTCATCTCTGTAATTGGTCTACACCCATCCCTTCATTTTTACTGTGAGATTCTAGCTCTTAGTGGTACAAAGAGGCAGGTAGCATATCTGATGTTAACATTTTCCTTATCTGAAAATGTTTTTCAGATAGATACCTATCTCTCTGCACCATTTTCCCATCCTTCCTCCGTATTTCTGGTGCATTTTCTCTGTCTTGTCAAGAATGAGCATATGACCATGCACTAGTCTCATGTGGATTACCACACATGGAGGTTGTATCGCCTTCCTATTGTTAGGAGAGCTACAGAATGATGATAATTATGTCATAAGCTGGTGCAATACATACAGACACATGTAGAGATAGGAGTTTGTGATATGCACAGGAAATTCCATGGCAGTTGTGCATGAGGTAATAGTTCTTATTGGTGCAGAGAGTTAGGTATCTGAGTTCAAGCTTGACAACACATGATATTTGAGCTGATTTATTTGAGTTCAAACATGGAACATGTGATGCCTAAGCTGGTTAGTATTAAGCTTAAGCATGAGAACATGTGATGCTTGTGCTGTGAGTTCAAGCATGAGAGCACATGATACCTGAGCTGGTTTTTCTGAATTAAAGTGTGAGAATATATATGTTTGAGCTGGTTTGTCTGAGTTAAGCTTGAGAATGTATGATGTTTGTCTGAGTTAAGCTTTAGAATGTACGATGTTTGTCTGAGTTAAGCTTTAGAATGTACGATGTTTGTCTGAGTTAAGCTTTAGAATGTACGATGTTTGTCTGAGTTAAGCTTGAGAATGTACGATGTTTGTCTGAGTTAAGCTTTAGAATGTACGATGTTTGTCTGAGTTAAGCTTGAGAACAAATGATGTTTGAGCTGGTTTGTCTAAATTCAACCATAAAAACTGATGATGTTTGAACTGGTTTGTCTGTGATCAAACATAAGAACTCATTAAAAATCTTGATACAAAGAAATTTCTTATCATCATTATTTATAGATTAAGATCTATTGCCCAGTTAAGTTCATACGAGTTCATCTCAACTACAAAGTTTCTTGTTCAAAGTTTACTCACTTGATAAAATTTACATGTTGGAACATTATGAGATGGCTTTACCCCAAGACCAAATTGCAAAGTTTAATTCAGAATAAGTAACCATCATGTAGTTGTTTTGTTTTATGAACTACAGCACGACTGTCAGGAGTGGAAACAGATGATGAAAATTTAGAGGAGTTTGAAGAACTCCAACATAAAAAGGATCACCCTGATGAAATGGTAAGTAACTTAGTTATATACTGATCACAAGTATAAGTTATTCTAAGGATGTGAAGAGTACAAGCTACAGAGATTACATAAAAATGTAACATCTGAATTTTATCCAGAAGTCAAAATTTGAAATTTTGTTAGAAATGTTTGAAAGTTCGGTGTAAAGATCGAGAGGAGGGAAATAAGATGTATAGTAATAGAAATGCACTTAATATACAAAACTCAAAAGAAATTAAAAATAAAGTATTTGATAAAGCATATATTCTTTGAGGCTTATAATATGAATTAATAACTATACAATAACTAGTGGTGAACTCCATGTTTTAATTTAATTCTTTACAAGCTTTTAACTACTGTGTTGTTGCTGTTGTCATGCAAAACTGTTGATAATGTTGCGTCAGCGA
>NW_013667760.1:159816-166131 GCF_000517525.1 Limulus polyphemus
GTAACAATAAGTTTAAATCTAAACTTCCAAAACATTAAATAAAAACTTGGGAGTTTACCCATTTGTTATGTAGTTGTTAATTTGAAAAAAATTGTTTGGATTTATAACTTGTGTAACCAGTTTCTGATATTGTAATACCTTTCAATTTGTCAGGGAAATAAAGCTTAGCATGCCACCAGCCTTCAAACTATCCTCAAGTTTCTGTTTTGATACTTGTGTTTCTAATACGTGGTAAGATGTGTACATCTGTAACTTGTATAACATTATCCAAGAAAGTTTTGTTTTTGTGTGCATGGGAGTAACATTTGTCAAACAGGAGTAATAGTCTTTGCTCAGAAATTCACACATTTTTGAAGGAATAATATTGTTTTTTCTTTTTTTTCCCCACCTCCAGTCTGCTTTAGATAAAGTTAAACTGGCAGTTGAGAAGTTAGTGAAGAAAGTTGGATTTTTGGGCATTATTGCTTGTGCATCAGTAAGTAAAAAATTCAAATGTCATGAAACACTACATTTTATTCAAAATAAAAAAATTCCATCATGGAAAACTCTTACTATGTTTGAAAGCCTCACTTTTTTTCTTTTTTGTTCAATTATTGTTTGTCTACGTTCCCCATTTCTTGTTCAACCTGATTCATATCATTTATTGCAATAGCTAAAATATTATTTCTGAACAACAATTTACTGACATTCTGCTTACGGATAACCATTCTCTGCTCTGATGAGCATACTTTGTTTTATTTATTTTTTACTTAATTACTTGTTTCTGTTTTCAGATCCCCAATCCCTTATTTGACTTGGCAGGTATAACCTGTGGACATTTTTTGGTGCCATTTTGGACATTTTTTGGTGCTACTTTGATTGGAAAAGCTATCATCAAAATGCATATTCAGAAACTTTTTGTCATCATTGCATTTAATGAACATCAGGTGGAGAACGTAGTCAGTAAACTGAAGTAAGTTATATTAGTGTTAGTTTACCAACTGATATAATTCATGTGTATTTCTCCTGAAATTACTGACTTGTTTTCTACTGGTGAGATTCACATATTGCATCATATTAAGTACGTTTATGCTTTTGCCTGTTACAAAACACACTGTAAAAATGTGACTAAAAACTATTGGGTCAAATTGCTCATTTTCTATGTAAAATACATAGCAGTAATTGGTGTATTTATATTTTCTTTCTGTGCTGCTGTGGGGCCTATGGCATGATTTCTGTTTAGATATGTGCATTGTGCCGTTGAATCTAACCTTCTTTTTCTATATCCCTGCACAGATGTATTTGTCTTAGCTATGCATATAATGCATAACAGGGGAACCCCAGAGTTTTCAAGAGTAATTTGATTACTGCATATCTTCAGTTGGATAACATACTTTCACTCAACTTTTTGAATAAATTCTTAGGCTTCGCTGACATTCACTGCTTTACTTCTACAGAGTATATTGTTGTTTAGCCATAATAAACTTGAAAAAAAGAAAGAAAAGGATCAAATATGCTTACACTTGTGCAAGAAATATCAAAGCAGTAAATGTCAGAGAAGCCTCAAGATTTATCCTAAATATGTTTTACTTACCTGTAATAATTTGGTATATCAAGATGAATAAATTATGTAACTGAAAGAAGTAGGCCTAAAAATGTTGAGCAAGTGATTCGTAAAAGATGAATGAATATTATGTCACAGAACAAAGGATTGTTTGACATTGTAAACAACCCATTTTATTGGTTTTGAAACTATCTAGCAAAACCATATCATTATAACAAAATTACCAAAAAAAATCGGTGCAAAGGGAATAAATACTGCTACTGCAGTGAAGGAGTTAATTGCAATATTGATAGTATTTTTGCTTAAATTTTATTTTGTGGCACAAAACGACAAGAATCATTTTTGTCAAACTTTTTTTTTTCTATAACAGTCATAGAATATAGTAAAAGTAATTTATAAAATAAAAACATTTTTGTCAAAAAAATTAAAGGAACAAAAGAACCAGTATCCCATGAATAACTATGATCATCATAAATTTGGAGAGTGTCATCATTTCCAATGATACTGTCCATTGTCAAAGGACAATTTGATGAACCCATAAACAGTTTGGTGCATAAAGTGTATAGAAATATGTTAAATAATTGATGTGGTCCATATGGGCACCATCATTAGTTATTTTTATTTAGTTATTTGTCTTTTTTTTTTACATAAGTGATGTACAATTGAAAAGAATCAAATACTCTTCAAACACAGTGATTATAAATGCTGTATATTCTGTGATTTGATGAATTTACTTATCAACATTTACAGACTTAAATCTCTGTGGTTGACATGTTTTACCATATTCTCCTTTTCGTTCACTCATGGGTTCATAGAATTACTCATAATTTCTCCTGTTGATGCTGTGGTTACATGATCCACTTCGGGAACAAGAAAACTATCTTACTGATTTGGCAGTTTTTGTAAATGATAGTAAAGTTAAAACTCAAATAAATAAATAAATAAATACTACTCAAATAAAAATGATGTTGTGTTATTAACTATTACCAAAAAATCTGATTTGTTAATATAAGTCTTGCTTAATCTGACTCATACCCTAACAATTGTAAATGAAAACTGATGATATATAGATAGCACCTGAACCAGTTGTGTATCTGTTGTATCCCAGTTGTCCTAATGAGCCCTGATGGTGAAAGGCCTCATTGGCACTGGATATGACAGATGTAACGTGGTTGACATGTTTTAATATATCCTCCTTTGCTATCACTCATGTATTCTTAGAATTACATTTGCAAAACAAGCTGGGTAAATATATCAACATACAAACAAATCATTATGAGATTTTAGGAAATTCCCATTATAACAAGATTTGCCTGGATTATTTTTGTCATTGAATCTGAAATTAAGGATGGTTCTAATAGTGCATTTTATTTTTGTCCATCAGGTACATCCCCTATACTGGAAAATATCTCCAAGCACCATTTAAAGAGTTGTTAGTGAAGCAAAAAGCCAAACTCCACCGTAAAGTAGGAACTCCTGTGCAGCAGGTAACAACTTGTTTGACATTTTAAAAAAATTCAGTTATACTTCTTTTATTCAGTAATTTATCTGATAATTTAATATCACCTATTAAATTTTGATACATGAAAATAAAGTTTCTGAGGTTTAGTTATTTTTGTATCAATATTATTTACTAATATTTTTTATGTTTTAAAATTTATGTATTTTTATACAATTATTTAAGCTCTCCATTCTAGTGTTATATTGAACTTAAGGAAATGAATTTTCAGTTGGGGGGGGGGGGGGGATTCCATTTGTCATATTTACTTGTTAACAAGATTTCTTTACCATGTAATTTTTTTTAAAACCTAAAATATTTTGTGTGGCACTGAATTTATTTATTTAAATATATCTGAATTGTCTTTTTCTTGTCTGCTTAGGAAAGTAGTTGGTTGTCCTGGATGTTTGAAAAGTTTGTAATCCTGATGATCATCTACTTTGTCTTGTCGATTGTTAACTCTATGGCTCAGAGCAATCACAAGCGTCAGTGTAAAAAACAGGCTCGAACATCCCAGAAAGTGGCTCTTGACTAGGGAGGAGTTGCACTCTATATCATTTAGTTCTTTCATATAGAGAATTAAGAAGTGAACATTTTTTTGAAAACAGTACCATCTGTTGAATCAAAGAAACAATTAATCTGTTAGCTGATTGATACAGATGATAAACTGGAGAAAAAAGTTGGACACCATTAGAAACTAGCTGAGAAATGGTTGAAGTAAGAAATATTAATGTGATGCAGTAAAACTCATCTTAAAGAGATCAATGAATAATTGAGGATGCAAACATAACATGTATATGTGGAAACATGGAAGTTTTGTAACAGGAAAAAAAAAAGGTTAGAACTCAATAATTTAATAGTTTAAATTACATTATCAGTTGTTTTTTTTGACCCAATTGTGTATTTCAGTCTTTGTTAATGAGAATTACTGATATGTAACCTAAGTTAACAAACTGGTGAAAAAGGCTGTTGTCAACTTCATGTGGCTGATTTTTATTTTGTAACGAAGGACGTAAGTTGTATCATATTAAACATTTCAGTTTTGTTCTTATTCAGTTTTATTTATGTTTTTGAAAACAGAATACAGATAAAATTAAATTAGAAAGAAGTGATATGATGTATAGCTATAGTTTTCTTCCAAGATATTGATGAAAACAAAATTTTGTTTTCATCCAAAAAAATTTCCGATCTCCTAGTTTGTTGTGTTTAAATCCTGAGAAGGAAAAAGTTAACTTGTATTTACTCTATTTGACACACTTTCAGTGTCAATGGACATTCTTTTTTTTTTCACCCGTGTAGATAAAAAAAAATTACTCATTGTTAGAATATAAATTCAAATTTATTTGAGTAAGTAAAAGTTTTTGGTTATGCTAAGATATTTGGTAGGATACAACCAGTTAAACATATAGATCTAGAGATACCTATAAATAAGAGGAATCATTTAAATAAATTAATATAGATACTAATGAAAAATAAGTTGTTGATATGCCTATCCTGGATTTAAGAATTGAGTTTTAAAAATGTTTTATTTTATGAAGTAAAATAACTTTTGATATATTCAGATTTTCAGTTTATCTTAAGAGTTGGCCATAATTCTTGACTAGAAATATAGGTTATGTTTACGATTTGAGTAATTATACAGGTAACTTTTCTCTTTGATTAGCCTACCCAGGCATACAAGAAATCTAAACCTGAGCTTATTAGGTTGTAAGATGAGTTTTATGTACTAGAACGAGTGGAAGATGTGGCTTTGTGAAGCCTTAGCATTCATGTAAATAGTTTCATCCTAAAATTACTGTGTCTGCTGTTGCAGATGTCCAGTTTCACATTCCTTTTAATTTTCTACTGTAATCTGTGTTTAAAGTCTGTGGTGTTGGTGTTTTTATCATTCAAGTGATTCCACATTTAACATGTTCTACTAAAGTTTTGTAAATCTGCCAAAGCATGTATTTTGGTACCATTAGCTTGTCTGGCACAGTGACAATGCAAGAATGTCTGAGCATTATTTGGGGTTTAAAAAAACATGCAAGATGTTTATTTTATAAAAATGTAGAAAATGGTTTGTGGTTATCAAAGTTGAAATATAAGTCCTTTGTATTATTAAGGGAGACAGAGGTATGAATAAATTAAAAATGAAAGATAAATTAAATTATTCCTTAAACCTTATTACTTGTGATATAGTGGGGTTGTGTTATCAGGGTTAGCATTAATCTTGGATCAAATAATTTAGAATATCTGAGATTAACAAAAACTTCCTTCTTTAATTACCAGCAAACACACACACAAAAAAAGCTGTGATACATTTGACAAAAGGAAACCCATTTTTTCAAGTTCTTCTGGTAATATAGTTATTCTTTTGTGTGTAAATATGTTTAGGTATGTCTTTTTATTAAATGGTGTTACATTTTTGTGGTGAAAGTTTGATTTGCTAGCAAATCTCAGCATAACAGTTATGAGAAGGAACTCCTTTTTTTATTTCTTCTTGAATCTTTTTTTCATAAATTGATATTGTCTTTGTATAGGGAGATTGTGACTTGCATGTAAATGTAAGCAAGGTTATAACTTTCAGTTGTTGATTATTTATGGCTGAGTTATTGACTTGAAGATTTTTTTTTTATTCAGTGCACTTATTCTTAATCGTTACCTTATGCCAATATCTTGTTTTCAGACAGCAATGTTTCTAGGTGTTAGATAGTTTAGTATATTTGAAGAGGTGATGTTATTTTTTATTTTGTTGATATTGAGTAAAAGAAAGCATAACTTGCATTAGGATTAGTATAATTTTGTATTGTTTATATTCAGCAAGAAAAAGCTTAATTGCTGCATATATTAGAAAGATCACCAGACTGGTAGATGGTGTATCCCTACCATTATGTGGGTCCTACTTCTGCAGTCACCTCCAAAACCCAGGGCACATCTTATATCCCACATTATAGCCTGTGCCCTGGTGATCATTTTAATATATGCAAATTTTTTTTAGTTGTTAAGGCTTGCTTAGATAATCAAAATGTTTTTTCATCATGGGTTTGGACTTGCTATTTTTAAGACTGTCCTTCCCTTTGATGTTAATGTTTACTTAGCTGTTGAAATAATGTTTTTTACATATATATACACACACACACACACACACACACACACACACACACACACATATATATATATATATATATAGAGAGAGAGAGAGAGAGACGTCTGTAGAAGGATACTTGTGTAGTAACAAAAAATACGTTACGTTTTTACTTATTTACTAAACGTTCCTAGAGTACTACGACCG
>NW_013667760.1:166152-174694 GCF_000517525.1 Limulus polyphemus
CCTCCCACGACTAGAGAGAGTCTGTCAAGGATACTTGTGTGTCAAAAAATCAGTTTTTTCATTTCAAATTCAGGAGAAAATTTTTAATTTTCAAAATTAAATCAACATATTTTACAAATTTTAGTAAAAATGTTTCATAGACAGTCAAACCAATCTGACTATAAGAACAGTAAATTTTATCAGCCGCATTTTTATTTACAAAACTGGTAAATAATAGAATGCTATTCTATGCTTTCCAAAATGTCATTAGAATAGAATGTATATCTTATACCATTACCCTGACCACATTTTGTTCAACATAACCACAATAATACTAATTTACATCCTCTGGTCTCTTTTCTTTTGGATCATTCCATATAACTGCATCCTTTGCTATTCTATTACAATTCAAAGGTGTTTCACTTAGTTCTGTTCTGTCGATTCCAAGTAGTCTTTTATTTTTTGAAAACTTTCTCTCCATATCTGACTTACCATGTGGAAGTATTAATGCTGCTTTGACTAACTTTTCAAGTATAGGGAACTTGAGCTTGTTGTCAGTTGTTTTAATAGAGAATACTTACCTCTGGTAATGGTCAACTCTTTCAAGAGACTTGTCACATTTTAATTGTTCTGTCTAAAACAGTTTCAATTCATTCATTGCTGTAGCTACCTGATTTGAGACTATATTATGTGTAGCTCTGGCAATAACACAGGAGTCGTTAACTGAACTTTAAAGGGTCTTTTACTATGGATGGAAACATTTGAATCTTTTGATAATTATATCTTTAAAGGAATATTGTGGTAGGTGCATAACAACAGATGAAAAAAATGTTCTCCTGCCTGGGATCTAAAGTTTTTGTTTCAAAGAAGATAAAGCTTTGACTACAGAAATATAATGAAAAGTTGCTCATTGACTCCATAATGAAACTAAATTTTAGAAAAGCTTCATCTTGCTGATAATAATTTAAGAAATGAATGAAGATCAATGGCAAACTTTTGAACAGCATTACAATAATCTTTAGCAGCTTTTCCAAATGAATTGTGAATTGGAAGAACAGCATTACAATAATCTTTAGTAGCTTTTCCAAATGAATTGTGAATTGGAAATGCCAGTGGAGGATCAAACAAATATAGAAAGACAGGGAAATTGGTAGAGAGATGCGATTGACAGGGATATATTAAAGGTTGATGCCACTAATCTATGGAGAAGAAAGACTCAAGAAGCTGACACCATATCACAATGGTATTAAGGTTGAAAAAGAAGAAGACAGGTTACATGTACCTATGTTAGCCAATACTTTTATTAATTTTTCTCTTTACACCTATGGTTACATTTAGACCATCAATGTCAAGAGCCACCAAATTCTTCATATTGAAGCCATCATTATCTGAAGTCTTCTCAAATTTGAACCAATAATTTCTGATGATTCTTCTCTAAGACAAAATGTTCTGTAAAAATCTAGTAGCTATTTCAATGCGGAAGAGTGAAAAATGTCTCTTGAAGATCTGGTTGCCTTCTATCACATGCTGTAGTCACTTGCTTCATTACAGAGAAGTTCAAGTGGAGACAAAGACTTCTTGACATCATTCACCAACTGATTATGGAGTGCTGGTCATATTTGATCTGTCAATAAGTAGGATATTTTTGTACTAGACATAGAAAATCTCTATACTATAACTGATTCTGGAGACATTGCTTTGAAAGTCCAAGATAATGAGTCACGTGATCTGTATTAATTGTTTTATGAAGCTATTTGTAAAGATCATATTACTTCTGCTTTTACAACCTCATTTACTGGAAATTTATATGTAAGTTCAGAAGGGTTTCCCAAGATGTTTAAAGATGATACTTAACCACTTGACAAAGTTGCTAATGCTTTTTAATTTTATGTTGCTTTAAAGACGGGTACTCCTTGTAGTGTTGATTCACCACTACTTGTCACATTTTAGGTTACTAACTGTGCAAACAATCAGTCCAACACTAATATAGAGGATCCTTGTTTACACCATTTATTCATCAGTGTTCTGTTGCTATCTTGTTTTTTGTTTTGTTTTTTCATGACTTTTCACACACGTATATATATATGTATATATGACTTTAGAAACCAATCTCAAATTAAGAAGAAAATAATTCTAAAATTTTATATATGCAATGATATGTGATTACAGGAAAAATAAATTTGCACCAAGCAGCTTCTGTTTACACTATTCTACTAAAATTCTGGAATATAAAATGTAACTGTAAGCATATTGGAAAAATTATTATGAATTTTCCCATAAAGTGGCTTAACAGCAACTCTTTACAGATACCATAATACAAAGGTAGATATTGACCTGTAAAGCTGCTGATGAGAAAATCACTTTATGTCTCATTGACTGAAACTGCATCATAAGTATCAGGAAGTTTGGGTCAATAATTAGGAAAAAATCAGTAGGTGCTTGACAGACTGCATAAGTATGAATATAAAATTGGGATATTTTCAAACATATAAATGTATTATGTTATTATTGAATTGCTTTTGTTACTATATAGAAATTAAAAATTTTGAGTTTAGTAATACCTTGTCTCAGATCTGAACTTGGGTTTTGGGGAATGCCCCTCCATGATCATTACCAGTATCTGAGCCAAAGCAAATACTGATGTTGCTTAGGGAGTTTAGTATTATGAAAATATATATAAGCCACATTCACCAGAATACTTAGTGTTACTACATAAGTTTCTTTGTGTATTTTTGGAATAATTAGTGAGAAAAGGTTGATAGAGATAGAAAAATGGATTATACTTTGCCCTCTGTACTGTTACACTACACTGTGAGTCATCAAATTTGTGAAGTGATTTTTAGTGTTGAAGTCACAATGGTTTTAAGGTAACTCACTGCTTTTGTTGAAGCCTGTTAAATACGTATTGATTGTTGATAATTCAGGAAGTACCTTCTAATACTTATCTGAGCTTAAAATATTTTTTATTATTATACAAGTTGTTGTGTATTTGTGCTATGCTTACAAATTTGCTAAACTAACCTTAAAGGGGCACTAATTAACCCTGTGGTAAAGCCCTGGATTTCAAAGCTCTTAAGCTGGTTTCACATCCATGCAGTACCACAAAATATTCTCTGAACTTTAAGCTGTATGTGCAATACAAGAGTAACAGTCAATCTCTTAGCATGGACAGTGGGTGTTAGTATGCTGCTGAGTAGCTGCCTTCCCTCTGGTCAGTAGTTCAAAATTAGGGACAGTGGCTTTACCATAAATAGAAAATAAGATTCGAATGACCTTGACTAACCATATCCAAAATTATTATAAAAAATATTCTGTCAGTTAACCTAAAACATATTATTCCACATTAAAAATCAAGACCACCTGAGAACTAGTTTCAAGTCTGTCAGCTGTCTTAGTTCAGCCAAGTGTTAAACATGAATAAGATTAATTTCCGTAAATCTTGCAAATTCAATTACTCAGTATGTCCTATATGTTCAATAGCATCTCTTTTGATTTTATAAAGCTTAACAAAGTTATGAATACCCACAAAAGTTTTCTTCATTATAGGTTTGAACAATGTTGGTTGTGCATACATGCATTTAATTATGGTTATGTATCTTTATATAGTTCAAATAGATGATTGAAGGGTATGATTGGTAGCTCCAGATGAGTGTTTTGTAAAAAGGCAGCTAGAACATACCAAATCCCAGACTAAACCTCTGGATCTCTGGATGTTTCCCAGAATTCTTTAAAAATAATTTCTGAAAAAAATATTTTAGAAAAGTGATTGTAAGATTATATTTGTTTATTTATTTTTAAGTTGTATACATATCTTTATTTGTAGAAAATACAGAGGTTTTTAACACTCATTATGTAACTTATTTTTATTAAGCATATTTTCGGACTGGCTAATGAAAAAATGTAGTTCCTGACATTTCTTTTTTTTTTCATCATTAAAGTCAAAGTCATTAAACAAAACAATACATGACAATCAATGATAAGATTGTGTTCTTAAGCTTTTGCCACCATTTTTAGAAAATAAATATATGTTTCCTATACTGTCTAATAAGAAGGAAATATTATTACTAGATGATAAAAAAAAATTAAGAGTCAAAATTGATGCAGGTAAAGAAAGATATGATACAGTCTACAGTAATAACATTGAGTCTTAGAAAAGTTTCAAAAAAAAAACTACAAAGCTACGAAATGTTTAGAATACAGTCTGAAGAAAATAGCCAGGAAAACGAAAAAGGTATTTTATGATTAAGAAACACTTGACTAGATTGTATGGAACTTGTGTGTGTTTTTAAGAAATTGGAGAGGGGATGACTGTGGAGTTTGTTTGTTTGTCGTAGTTTGAAGCTAGCTACGTGATAGATTATCTGCATTTTGTACATTGCAGGGAGTTGAAGCCCAAATTTTAGCATCATAATATCGTAAACTTACCACTAACCCATTGAGGGAACTATTTTACAAGAAACAAATGGAAACAAACATTGCATAGTTAAGATTTCTTGGCTCTGTCTCACACTGAAATATATTTGAAACACTTTGTACGTTTATTTTTATTGATTTCAATTTTTCAGTTAAAAAATGTGAAGAGTCGTTTATAAATCTTGGTGTGAGAATATCTATAACCTGCTGCTTAGTTTGATAACAGGCAGATAATTGTAAAGTAACCAAAGAAAGAAGTGAGATTTGATTTTTGTGATATACTTTATTGTATTTCTTCAATATAATACTGAATGATATTTTATACTTTACACAAGTATCTGTAACGTATCCTCATTTAAGTTTTGACGTTCATGATATTTATTATTGCATAATACTGTTATGTAACGATTTTATGACTGTCCATGGTCAAGGTAAAGAAGAGCTTTTTTCAAGGTTGTGAATTTGAATTTTGTGTATTGATGTAAAATAGATGAAAGAAAACTGTTGTGAAAAGTTCATGTTGTTTATTGGTATATGGAAATTGCATTCCCAATATTTCTCTTAATTTCTGCCTTGACAGTAATAAACCTAAAGATGAGTTCTGTGTATGATGTCATTATTTCTTGGCAACGCTAATTCAAAAACAAACAAAAGTTACTATTATCTTTGTTAACTAAACTGCTTGAAATTTATACCACTGCTGTAATGGAGCCATGATAACACATTATTATAGAAACACAGAATGTGATAAAACATTATTATAAAAACACATGATAAAAAAAAACCCACCGAGGTATGATAAAACCTTTAGTTAATTTGCTACATAAAAAACACATTATCTTTAATCCATATATAGTGTACAAAAAATTGGTAGCAACGTAAGAAGGAACTTTTTATATTATATAATGTGAGCGGACATGCCCGCTTACTGGTTTTATTTGTGAAAATTTTATCTTTCCTTTTTAAAAAAAAAGTTCCAAACATATTTCTGGAGTAAGAACAGTTACTGATTTATATTTTTTTATTACTTTAGTAATGTAAAGACTATTCGGTATTTGTATAGTATGAAGTTATCAAGTATTTAATAATATATATTACATTACGTAATATAAAATTTCTGTGCTGTTACTTCACAATTAGAATAGTGGGTTTGTAAATGTGATCTTTACTCGGACAAATCCAAAAATATTTTATAGTTCTAAGAAAAAGTATGTAAGTGAAAAAGAAATCAAGTTTAATATTGTATTTCAATTTAATGGAAAATTAACCAAATCCGCTTTTAAAATTATTAGCATAAATGAGAATCATTGCTCTGATTTATGTTTTCATTGAATTCACATATAAAAGTAAATAATTCATGAATGTCCAATATTATTTTCACTTACATGTGTTAATGGTTTAATACTAATTTTTCAGTTCAGAAAAAACTTATTTTGCCACCTGGAGACTCAGCGGTATGTCCGTGAGCTTATGGAATTAAAAATCGGGTTTAGATACCCGTGGTAAGCAGAGCACAGATGGCCCATTGTGTAGCTTTGTGCTTTACTACAAACAGTTTATTTATTTTGTTTTAGAATGTTTCCATATATCTTAGTCACATCCAGAAATAATTTTATAATACACGTAACGTTGTGTCAATCAATACTTGATAGAACACTTGAATGGTATTCTGTACAAATCTTGTTTGTCAATACAGTAAACGGCACACTTTCAGTCATCAGACTCCAGAAGAATTCGAATTCCGTCACCGAACATGCTCGACCTTTCAGTCGTGGGGAGTGGGAGTATAATGTGATAGGCAATCCCACTTTTCGTTTAAAAGAGTTGCGGTGGGTGGTGTTGACCACCTGCCTTCCCTCTAGTGTATCTCTTTTAAATTGAGGATGGTTAGCACAGATAGCTCTCGAGTAGCTTTGTGCGAAGTTCCAAAAACAGGTAACCAAATCTTCATATATACATGCCTAGTGGTTTTACAAGTTGTAAGTTCTTTTATCTCATTTTGGATCAAAATCATGTGTTATAAGTATAGACGTTAAACTTATCTTCAGTATTCCTCCAATCACGACCATCTGAGCTTGTTATATTTTAACGTAGAGAAAAGACCGTTTATAATTTTACATCTAAGCTTACTACTTCATGGGATTTGGGCAACACTGTTTTCCTCCTTATGGGACCTATTAGTTTGCTCCCTTTATTTGTTCTTAGAGACTATTTTTACAAGGTAGCAAATGACCATTTTGTGGCTTTCGACAGAAAAATCTTACACATGTTTGTTAATGTCTGATAACTTTACATAAGCTCTTGGTTGATACATTTGACAAGCAAATGATGTATAAAGTTTGTTTGTCTCAGCTGATAACTCATAATAATTTCCCACTTCTGATAGATTTTTAAAGTGCTCAGCCTACTTTAATATATCCAGTATCTTACCTTGTCCCTTGAAACAACTTGTGTTATAAATGCTGGTAGTAAGTTACACATGTCCTGTACGATGTGTTCAGTTATAGTATATATTGGTACATAAAACAGAAAAAAATTCAATTCCAACATTTGCCTAGAATTCGAACGTCAGCCCATCATGACCACTGATCTCATTTTAAATGTAAAATCTCTTTTATGGATCATACATATGCATCCAGATTCTCACATCTGACTGTTTTTATGTGCATAATTATCAAAACTAATTATTCACGAATCTTCCGGTAACATCACACACCAATTTTCTGATAGAAGTTAAAAATAATTAATCGTTTTGGTAAAAATAATATTATTGAAATTGTCATCGTTCTTGGGATTTTAAAGAAAAATCTTCAACCTCTTAGGGAAGACCAGATCCCTAAATTTGACTCTTATAGTAGGTCATTTTACTGAAGCTACATTTTTTTCTCTCTCTTCTCCAGTTTCTATTGAGCTTTCATGGTCATATCTATCTGTAACTGCATACTACAATGCTTTTTTTTTTATAGGGCTTATACTTTCTTGGCCCTATTTCTGTGTCATGCCTCCGTGGAGTGGGGTGTCATACTAAATCCAAAGTCTTGTACAGGGTATTTTACAAGTTGGGTGGAGTCATCACTCTTGTATATGTGTATTTGAAATTCTTATTGATGTGGACAATCTAAGGATTTGGGGATATCACACTGAGACCCAGATCTGATTTGGAAGTTTGGTATTTCATTATTCTTTGCCTGGTCTTTATTCTTCGTGAACTTTTTTTTCCAGTAAGTCAAAACTTAAAATTACTTTTGTACGGATAAAGATTTTGTACACTTTTGTTCATTTACTGTCTGTGCTAGTTTTATTCTGTGCAAAACAGACCTAGAACATTTCTTTTGTGGATATTTATTACTTTTCTACTGGATATGTCAGAGAGCGAGCGCAGTTCTCGTCCAAGTTTTCATTTTACTTTAGTATTTTATCATCAACATTCTAACTCCTTAGCTCATCCCAGGTAAAATTTTGTCGGGACAGTCCATCCATTGTGCAGGCACCCCAAGTCTCACGCCTGGATTACAAGACTTACGCATTTTAGCCTTTTCTCACACTTATCTCACAAAATCTCTTACAAAACATGTCTATCTACAGGCAGTGTTATCAGCACACTTATATTTTAAATTAATTACCTATGCACCTCCCCCTCTCCCCTATGGATGTTGTTTTAATACATGGATGTAGTACACGAAGTCCACAATTGTTCTTTGATATTGTTCGGTCTAGTAGCTAGGAAAACCCATTTTAATATCATGCAGCCATTGGAAGCGCGCTACAATTGATCGTAGGTTATCGCACATGAGGGTAGTTCTTTTAAGGCTATGGCCATAGAGGTAGAAACGTAGATTTTTTTCATTTTTTCCCAGCAAATATTTCGCTTTTTCTCGTTCGTTACGAACATACAGGGGGGCAACTGCCCAGGGGCCCGGGCGAATGAAACCTGGTTATGCCATAAAGCCGCAAAGCATCTTTAGGCTATATCTTCATTTAACGATAAAAACCGTAGTTTTGGCTTTTCTTTGCATATAGACGCTTGATACATTAAGAACGACTGAAATAATAATTTGAGTAATAATTAATACTGTTACGACAGCGGAGGTCACGTGACGCTAGTAACACGTCATGAACTTCTAGAAAAATCGTGTCCCTTCGTGAAGCC
>NW_013667760.1:175636-176700 GCF_000517525.1 Limulus polyphemus
AGTGAAGTAATCTATCACCACACAAATGTACTTGTTTCCAGCACGAGTTTGGGGCAGAGGACCAGCAATATCAACAGCTACTCTTTCCTTTGGTGCACCAACTTGATATAACTTCATTGGAGCACGTCCCTTATGCTTGGGTCCCCTTTTAGCACAACATGTACTGCATGTCCTGCACCATTATTCCACATCTTGCCTCATACTTATCCAGTAAAATATCTGTCATAGGTGACTCAATGTCTTCTTAAATCCGAAATGTCCTCCTGTTAAAGTATCATGGGACTGATGCAGCACAACTTCCTGTAACTTTCTTGGTATAACTGTTTGCCAGGTCGTCACTTTCCCATCTGCAGGTTCCCATCTCTGGACAAGAATACCATCTTCAAACTTTAACTGGTCCCATTGTGCCCAATAGTTCTTTGTCACGGGGCTTAGACTAGACACCTTCTCCCAAGCAGGGTGCAAAACACTTGCTTTTAGAAAATCAATTATTGGCTTCAAATCTTGTTCTTTCTTCTGCTCTGATTTAATATCTATACCTAGTTCCATTTTACCATCATCAACTCCTTCAGTCACTTTGACTTCAGTTTGATGGCACCTAGTTAGTTCAACCTCTCTTTCAATAGGTACCGGAATTTGGCATTTGTTGTTCCCAAACGTCATTTTATCAAAATTAATTACAAACTTCCTCGGTAGTAAGTAGTCCAACCCTAGTATGCATTGGTCTTCAATGTCAGCCAAGTATACTTTGTGTCTATCCTTTATGCCCATGAGCTCAATAGTTGCCCACACTGATCCCCACAACCTTGTATAATGTCCTGTCACACCACAGAGCTTCTGCGTGGCTTCTGTTACTCCTTTGTGGTCTAACATCTTGATATTCAATAGGGTTTGCTGAGATGCAGAATCTATGACAAAGTTGCACCTTTTGCCATCCAGCATTCCTGTTATATAGACACTATGTTTGCTTGGCATTTTACACCTAGCTGTTGGGACTTTCACGATTGGGGTTGGTAGGCGTCCATCAACTACTGGTCTCCCCGAGGCTGACTTATTAGTAGTAT
>NW_013667760.1:177107-178449 GCF_000517525.1 Limulus polyphemus
AGTTGGGTAGGCTTTGTGTGCCATACTTTCCAAATCCTGTGCCAGCTCTTGCAGGCTCTCCCCTTTAGCATAGGCTCTCGTCCTAAACCTAGCCCTGTAGAGTTTGGACTGATGGATTTTGAGTTCCATACCTGAGTTCTAGAGCCACTACCAGTGCTCTGTAGTTGTGCCTGTCATCTGCTGACAACTGTCCAAGTATTTCCAGTGGTTGTTCTTTCAAGATCGTTGACAGATATATACTGCTTTCTGCTCCTCTGTCCATCCATTTGTCTCTGCCAGGAGCTCAAATTGTGCTCTATATGCTTCCCACAGTGCCTTTCCATCGAATTCCTGTGGCTTCCTTTGTACTAGATCACCCCTATTGCTGACATTCACATCTGGGATGTGACTTCTAACAGGAATGAAGATGTCTGCATTAGGGTCTATCTGAGGGGTCTGGAAGGGGCTTGCCATTGTCTGGGCTGATTAAGTCGATGGTTAATGTATCCTCCTCATGTAAAAGACAATAGATCATCCTTTAATGTATTTAATTCGCTTTGAAATTTACTAATGTTTTCCATTTGTACTTCTTGCCTGTAGTTGCTGCTGATCTTCCTGCAACTGTTGGAGACTTTCTTTCTGTTTCCTTTCTTGTTCTAGTTGCCACTGCTGTAATCTCTCTTGTTTCTTTTCTTTTTCCTCCAACAACTGCTGTAATTTCTCTTCGTGTTTCTTTTTCCTCCAACAACTGCTGTAATCTCTCTTCTTATTTATTTTGCTGTTCGAGCTGCCACTGTTGCAGGTTTTCTTGCAAATGCTGATGTCTCTCTTCTTGTTTCTTTTCTTTTTTCTCCAACAGCTGCTGTAATACCTCTTTTTGTTTCTTTTCTCGTTCTTCTTGTTTCTTTTCTCGTTCTTTTTGTTTCTTTTGCTGTTCTTGTATTGCTGCCATCAAATCTGCTAAGCTGTAGTTTGATTTGCCACCTCTTGTTTCCATCTTTTTCTTTTTTTATTTTCTGTCCCACTTTCTGACATCAATTTGTTATGTATCTGCTTGTTTGTTAATTTCCCGTAGAAATTCTTTCCGAGAAACTTCAATGATTCAAGTCCTTTCTTAAATAAAACTAGTTTATTCTTTCTCAATACAACTTTGCAATACACTTAATTTCCACAGTCAATATGTTTGCAATCTTGATTACAAAACACACCATTTATATTACCGTCACTACCACTCGCTTGACTCAATTATCTGTCTCTATATCTATCTATCTGCAATTTTTATTTCCACTTTATTTGCCGGGCTTATATACACCTGGAAAAAAGTTAAACACCCCAGTGTTTTTTTCAAGTGATTCAGATTCGA
>NW_013667760.1:178939-182249 GCF_000517525.1 Limulus polyphemus
TCGAATCTGAATCACTTGAAAAAAACACTGGGGTGTTTAACTTTTTTCCAGGTGTATATATATAAAAAAAGAGGGCATCTAGAACAGAATAGAGTTGCCAGGAAAAGTCAAGATCCTTCCAGAATCTCATGATGTGTTGACAAGCATCACGTGACTTCCGCTGTCGTAACAATACGTTCTCATGACCTTTGTTCTCAATTTGACTGGTATTACTATCTGTAATGACCTATTGTCATTTTTTCTACATAACATATTGGAATCTATCACGTATTCTGTTTCTTCTCCTTGTGTTACTTTGTTGCATAAGTCATTTATTATTGGATCTTTCTTTTGCTCTCTACTTACATAATCTGAATCCCAAATTACTTCTTATTCGTTTTCAGGTTCAGGTTGTACTTCTTTCATCTGACTGATTGTTTTTTTTTTCTACAGTTTCGTTATTTTCTACTCTGATTATACGTAAGCATCTAAGTTAGAATGTTTTCTACCCGGTCTATGTATTATTTGAAAGTCATAATCTTGAAGTAGTAAAGACCATCTAGCCAATCCAGAGGAGAGGTCTTTTAATGTCATTAACCATTTTAATGGTGCATGATCTGTAATAATGGTAAACTTTCTACTGTACAGGTAACAACGGAAGGTTTTAATTCCATGTACTACAGTCAAGCACTATTGTTCTGTAACTGAATACTTTAGTTCAGCTTTTCCTGACTGTCTGCTCTGATAAGCTATAGGGTGTTCTTTACCATTTTCGTCTAACTGTGATAAAACTGCACCCATAGCAAAACCTGAAGCATCTGTGCTTAAGATAAATTCCTTGCTAAAATCCGGATAACTTAGGATTGATTGTTTTATTAAAGCTTCTCTTAGTTTTTCGAATACTTCCTGTCTTTTATCTGTCCACTGAAATTTTGTTTCTTTCTTAGTTAATTCAGTTAGAGGTTTTGCTAATAAAGCAAAATGTGGTATAAATCTTCTGTAGAATCCTACAAATCCTAAAAATGCACGAATATCTTTTACTGTTTTAGGTACAGGATAATTTCTACAGACTTCTAACTTTTTAGGGTCTGGCTTTACACCATCTGCGGTCACTAAATAACCTAAGTATTCTACTTCATTTTTAAAAACTGACATTTGCTTGGTTTAAGCTTTAAGTTTGCTTTTCTTAACCTATTGAATACATGCCTTAACCTTTCTAAGTGCTCTTCAAAGGTTGCAGCGAACTCTATAATATCATCTAAGTAACAAAAACGTTCTGAATCTTGCAAGCCTGATAGTACAACATCCATTAACCTCTGGAATGTTGAAGGGGCATTGCATAAGCCAAAAGGCATTCTGTTAAACTAGTATTTACCTGAAGGTAATACAAAAGCTATTTTAAATTTATCTTCCTCTTCTATTTCTACTTGCCAATATCCACTTTGTAAATCCATAGACGAAAAATATTTACTCTTGCTTAACCTATCTAAGGTTTCTTGGATATTAGGTAATGGGTAAATGTCTTTGACTGTTACACCATTCACTTTTCGAAAATCCACACAGAACCTTAATTTTCCATCCTTTTTAGGAACTAATACAACTGGAGATGCATGCAGACTACTACTATCCTCTATTACACCTTGTTCAAACATCTCTTTTATGCATTCTTTTAATTCAACCCTGTGTTTTCAGGCACTCTATAAGGACTTTGTGCTATAGGCTTATTATTGCTTAACACTATCTTTTGTTTAACCTTGTTTGTACAACCGTTAGAGTCATTTTCTCCTACGAATATATCTCTGTACCTTTCTAATGAGTTTATCAAACTTTGTTTATGCTTTCTTTCTATATCTCCTAAGATATAATCCCATTCTATCCTACTTTGTTGTATCTGTTTATTAACATTATTAATGTTATACTGTCCTACCACTGCTAACTGTTCTCTACTACTAGCCTTACCTACTACTATATTCTTAGGTAGTATTACTTTTTATTCATTCACATTTAACACCATTACAGACACTGTGTCTCGTTTGGACACCTTACTAATACTAGCAGCCATATAAACTCCTGTTTCTTCTATTTCGATAGGCTCAACTAGCACCTCTTCATTATACTTAAAGTCATTTACTTTAGCTTCAACTATAAATTGACTTCTCGCAGGTACTTCAGTTACTTTAACTAACCTTACAGGAACTCTTTCTTTCAAACACTCCTGTTGGGATGCTCTGTTGCTTATGTTAGGCATAAGTGTAGAGTCATCTGAGGGGTTTGAATTATTAAGTTCCTCTTTTAAAAGCTTATTCACTAACTTATTTTGCTTATCTTACTATCACTCATCTTATCTTTATGACTTCTGCTAGCTTTAGTGTCTTTCTGTGCAGTCCTATTTCTCGGCTTTCTTTTAGAACTTTCTTTAGGACACTTCTTATTCCTACTCCTCCGACTTTGTCATGTTTCACTACACTTTAGTAAGAAGTCAGTGCTTTTGTATTTTGATGATTGATCCTTAGCCTTCCTAATTTTAGCATTAGGTGTCTGACTATTAGTCAGCAGGAAGGTATCATGTGTCTCAACTGTTGCACATAAGTTTGAAGGTTCAAGTCCTTCAAAACTTAAGACCTCTGTTTCTATGCATAGCTTACTTTGGGTAAGAGATATTTCAGTGTCGTAAGTTCTTAAGCCTTGTGCAATCTATTATCTAACTCCTGTAGCTTATGTCCAAAAATTAGGATGGATTTGCCACATTGTTGATATAGGTTATGCATTTCTGTTAGAATTACATTAGTAGTTTCTCGTGTCCTATACTCTTCCATTAGCTTATGCACTAGATATTAATAGTCTGATGTTTCATACAGCTCACCATAAGCCCTGATGTAATGTTTAACTTCTCCTGCTGTTCTTAAATGTAATATATCAGCTTTCTGGGCATCAGTCCAACCTGATATTCTAGCTGCTTCATCTAAAGCATTGATAAAGCTTTCGACATCCTCATTTGCACTACCGTGATACAGCGTATCGGCACTTGTTAAGTGTGTTGCACCACGTGGCCCAATTTATGTGGGTTGCTCCACTGTGGCTGGTTAGTGTCAGCCCTTCTATCACCTCTAGGGCATACACCACCCTCTTCTGTAGTCGTATTTACACCAGTAGTAGCCATAACTTCTTATTTATAACTTAATTCTAACTTACACTACTTATAGTACTTCAGCTGACTTTCTTATTTTTCTGTGTTTCTTTATTCTAGCTAACCTGTCGTTAGCTACTCCAAAAATCCTCGAGACTGCGCCAGCTGTAATGAGTAGCGCCCTGGTGGGCTTAATTAGTTGGA
>NW_013667760.1:182820-186350 GCF_000517525.1 Limulus polyphemus
AAGGAAGTTTACAGTTAGACTAAAGAAATAGAGTTTCAGGCCAATGGTGAACACTTAGAATAACATTTATTTAACACTTAGCAACTTCTCAAAATATTACAAACTTTGAACATTAGTTATATTGGTATACTACTTATATACTTGTATTAAACACTGTTATTTAGATACATTTACTATCTTCTATAATTCTATACTAGCTGAGTAAGAGAGAGAGATTATACTTACAGTAGAGTTGGGTTGTTGGAAGTCTTATCCACATTTGTCATCTTCATTGTCTGCTTTTCTCGGAACTCTTCAGAGCCTGAAAGACTGACTTTTCAGTCTCTGACATGGGTTTTTAAGCTAACTTTTCTTGGTATTATCTTGATCTACTAAAAAGGACACAGCATCACCCACAAGTAGTCCTGTGCTCCTATTTGATACTTTAGGGGAATTCCTGGGCTAAATCAAAACCATAATCAAAACTCTCAATTAATTAGTTATAGATAAGTGGTGTTACCCAGCCACCTATTCACTTGTACTGCTATACCCATGTGCTGTAACTTATATTACCTCAAAGTGCCGATATGATTCACCAAAACCAAACTTTTCTATAGCTTTCCTAGTTCTAAGATGTTGAGGTCAGTAATCCATCAACCTGTCATAAGTACTAGTGCACTCATCTTGTTTCTATGCAACGTTTTTTACGTAACTATGCTTCTGACCTTGGTTACTAGTTTCCAAGCTCGTTTCACAAGCTTATCTCATAATACATGTGTCTTTTTGCTTGTTTCTAGGCAACACTTCTTACATAACTAGGCTCCTTACCTTGTTTATTAGTTCTCAAGCTTATTTCATAACACAGGAGTCTTCTTGTCATCTTTTTTTATATATATCCTTGGTACAAAAACTTTTAAGTTTTATTCTGTGCATTTTCAACTAAAAAACCGTGAAGTAATTGTAAAATTTCCTCAAACATTTTCAAGTTGCTTCACATGCAACTATTCTGCATGTACTGTAGCATTCTTGTTAACTGAATGTTGAAAGGTCATAAACATGTACTAATCTTTGTATTCAGGTTGCAAACAGCAACAGGTAGCAACTAGCATCACTTTGGCCCTTTGTCTGTGTTCACTTCCTGGGGCATAGATATTTGTAGAAGTTACTATGAGTTTGGGATTTTCTCTCTTTCTCCTATACATATTTCTTTGAAACTGAATTTGGTGTGATAGATTAGAGTTCTATTTGTACTTACCCTGTGCAGATGTGGGTTTAAATTAATCTTGCCTTTCACTGCAGATGGGGTTCGAATTCCCATCACACTGAACATGCTCGCCCCTTCAGGCATGGGAGCATTATAAGTGATGGTCAATCCCAATATTCATTGGTAAAAGGGTAGCCCAAGAGTTGGCAGTGATGTTGACTAGTTGTCTTCTGTCTAATCTATCACTGCTGAATTAGAGACAGCTAGCACAGATAGCCCTCTATAGCTTTACATGAAATTCAAACCAAACAAACCACATTAGTAAAAGTGTAGTACATGCGTCTACAACTTTGTTACACCATGAGTCACATTTAAAGAGGGTTGGGTAGCTCTTTATATAATGAATGAACTACATACTGTTGAGAATGTAGTCATTAACTGGTAGTCATGAGGGAGAATCTGTATAGGTTACAATCATGGGTTTCGAGGGTAGAAAGTTTTAGATTGGCAATATAATTCACCTGGTCAAGCATGTGATGTCAAAGAGAAATTATGTAATGAGATAAGGCTTGTTATTTATCAGAATACTGAAGCTATAATTATGGGAGACTTTAATTTTAGAAACATGAATTTGGAGTCTACAGAGTCAAGTAATGAGAGAGGGAAATTATTGATGTGATCAGCATGGTTCTCTATAAGAAATACTTAGAAAGACAACCAAAAGGGATGCGATTTTTATTTATTGTTAACTATTGCAAGCCTTTAAGTAGAGGAATATATGGTTTATTTGTTAGTTGCATTTCGTGCAAAGCTGCATAAATGGCTACCTGAACTAGTCATCCCTAATCTTGAAATGATAGACAAGTGGGAAGTCAGCTAGTAAATACAACCCACCCAGTGCCAGATTATCCAAGCATAGGCCTCTAATCTCACTGTATACTTTTTACATTACAACCTTATCAACGATAAAATTTATCACAAAACTCAGCTATATGAAAATTAATATTGTTACATCTCTATTCGTTTGTTAATTTTTCGTAGAAATTCTTTCTGGGAAACTTCAGCAATACAAGTCCTTTCTTAACTAAAACTAATTTATTATTTCTTGTTACAAATTTTGTAATGCACTTAATTTCCACAATGACTTTAACTTAAACACACACTATAATTTACAACGATTCACACAATTTACTTATGGTCACTACTGCTCAATTGACTCAATTATCTGTCTCTATATCTGTCTATCTGCGATTATATATGCTGTCACTCTTCATCTCTGCTTTATTTGCCAGGCTTATATACAAAAATAGAGGACATCTGGCAAACACTAGAGTTGCCAGGAGCAGTCATGATCCTTCTAGAAACTCATGACATGTTACCAGTGTCACGTGACTTCCGCTGTCATAACATTATATATATTAACCCAATTCTGCAGATAGAATAAAAAACACTTTATTTAACGTGACCTTTCTGACAAGTATTTTGGGGGAAAAGTAACGAGTTGTTATGTCTCTGGTCGTTGGTTAATTTTCCGTAGAATTTTTTGTCAAAAACTTCAGCGATACAAGTCCTTTCGTAAATAAAACTAGTTTATTCTTTCTCAACACAACTTTGCAATACACTTAATTTCTACAGTCACTTTAACTTAAACACACGCTATAATTCACAATGATTCACGCACTTTACTTATGCTCACTACTGCGCTTGACTCAATTGTCCATCTCTGTCTCTGCCTGTCTGCAATTTTCTATTCCATCACTTCTTGCTGGTCTTATATATACAAATTAGAAGGCGTCTGGCAAACACTCGAGCCTTCAGGAACGTTCTAGATACTCATTACGTGTTACCAGCGTCACGTGACTTCCGCTGTTTTAACAGAGTGGTCCGATATTTTTTCTAATTTTAAGTAAGTTAGCACTTAATAGTAGTGATCGACAAGGATTCCAAATAATTCACGCGCCGAAAAACTACCCTATCGAATTCCTAAGCGAAAAACCGACCATTCAAAGTATTTGTTACGATATATTATGAACATAAATACTAATAATACACCAAAAAAAGTCGCAAACATTTCTTGTATAACAAATCAGAATTTTTTGAAACAGCAGATTTTTCATCTACTACCTATCTACCTGATCATGTGAGTGGGGCTAGTGCTTAGACAATTCTGGATGGATAAAAATGCGACTGTTTCTAAAGGTAAAGTATTGTTGCGTCAGCGAGTCACTTGACCACGTGACGCAACGTTTCTAGAACTATCATGTACTTTGTCGAATGTTCAAGGTCTTACTAGAAATAGGTTACGCTGGTATAAAAGCGGGGAATGTAATGTGTGGAGATAGATAGT
>NW_013667760.1:187350-193366 GCF_000517525.1 Limulus polyphemus
TTGTGTCCATTCCAAGGACATATATTAAACTGAACAAATCAATTGGAAAAATATTATAATTTTAATGGAAAGTTCGTAGAATTGTTATAAGAAGTATCCAAAATAAAATACAAGCTGTGATAAAAGTACACAAACAAATAATGTGATACTAGTTGGTAAGATTTTAAAACGATTTTCAATCCTTACTTGGTTGGCAAATTTATACTACTTCATTTAGCTATACGGATCACTAAAGTAGGGATTCAAAATCAATCCAACTAGTATCACTTTATTTAGTTGTGTACTGTTATTGCAACATTTATTTTGTTTTGGATACTTCTTATAGCAATTCTACAAATAACCAACGATCCCTACTTTCCGTTAAAATTATACTTTTTCCCCCTATTTATGTAATATGATACACTCAAGCATACACGACGTTGGGAAATATAGGATGCTTCAGCGATTAAAGATAATACACAGTATAAACATTATTTTTACCACTCGATAGAGAGAGTCAGTGTTGCTAGGACACCTACTATCTAGTGTGAGTTTATACGTGTTCTTAAGTTCAGTTCGGTATGGAACGTGATGTTGTGTTAAACTAAAGTAACAAGATGTGTTGATACATGGTTCGGAAACAGCGATTGTTGTAGTTGAGAAATAAAATTCGTATTATACTTTGTAATTCTAAAGGATTTGTGATAAATCTTAGGTAAGCTTTTCTGCGAATGATGTTATTGAAAAAAAATTTATTGTCACTTTGTAATTTACTAACTCAATAACTATCTTTGATTATTTTTTTAAGGTATTAAATGAGAGTGTAGGCCTAAGTTAACATGTAAAGATAAAAGTAAAACTTAAACTTAGTATTACTGTTAGTAAAAGGAATCAAGCTGTAAAGTAGTTCTGCTCTAGGCTACAGCGTTTACTTGTTTTTCACATTACAGTTTACATTATTAACAGTAAGGTAGTTGCAAGATTTTGGTGTAAATGTAATATAGAGGGAAAAGAAATAATACTTATGTGCATATGTATTTAGGTTCTTATCACTACTGTATTGGTAATGGTGAGTAATTGTTTATAAGTACTTGTCAAATCAGTTTTAGCGAAATTTATAATGTGTATTGATATTGATAAAGTAACTTGTATTTGTAATGTAAACCTCACTGTATATATTCCATTGGCAGTGTCATGACTTATATTCAGAAATAACATTATTTAAATGCTGTTACTGTTTAATATTATTTAATAGTAATGTTTCGGTATTTTAACAGGAATCTATAAGAATAACTGATAGCAGAATTTATATTTGAACATTTTTGGTACATTATTTTGTTAAATTTTAAACAGAAATAATTTTATTATGATTGTCTCATTTAACTATTAATAAGATATTAATAAATAAGTATGATTGTGAAAAAAATCTTGTTTGAATACTGGATAAAGTCACTGTTAGTGTTATATGAAAAATAAATGTATCCATTCACATTCATATATTTAACAAACAAAATATTCCACGAGGATATAACTAATGGGCAGTGGTGTAGTCACAAGGGAATGCCAACCCCTCATTTAATGTGCAAGTGGAGTGCTACTTCCATACCTTAAATGCAGATTATTTCATTTTTTGTTTTCTTATACATTCAAGTGTGGATGATGGGACTGTAATAATTTCTCTGACACTGAAAGCTTTGTATAAAATGAAGTTTTCATCACTAGCTGAAAACTCCCTGACTTTTCATGTACTGCTGCTTTATAATAATAGTCCTTAAGCAACAGATTTATGAAGTTCTAAGTTTGATAATTAACTGTTCTGTCAATGGCAGGGGTGGGGGATAAGAAAGGTTGTGGTAACCCCTATGTTCTAAACTTAGCAATACATCACTGCTAATTAGAGCTGGGTGATTAGTGGAATCTAATAATTGATTAATCATTGGGCTCATTAATCATTACATTCAACTAATCAATTATTCTCACATGAAACTTGAATAATTTTAATAATCAAAAATATTAATAATTGAAAACACTAGTTTCAGTTAGTTATTATTTTCATGACTGTGACACCAATTGAAGAGCTGAAAAACCTTGACTTAAAAATAATAAGGAAAAAACATGATGGAAATATTTTGATTTCTTGGACAGTTGGAATAATTTAAAACAGTAATAATCAGGAACACCAATTTCACCAGTTATTTGATTATTTTCATGACATCAATCTATTTAATCATAATTGTGATTAACTGATTATGTTAAATGACACCTATTGATGTAATTGATGCTCATAGGTAATCAATTACATTGAGTAATTGAGTTAATTGTTCAGCTCAACTGATGTTGGGGAAATAATTGTGCTACAGAACAAGTCTGGATCGGTTTCTAAAGCCTAAACATATTACTTTAACATTGAAGTTTATAAGATTAGTCATGCCCTTAACAACCTTAAACTCAATACCAAGTCAATTTAGTTCTTCTACAATCCACAAAAAACATGCCTAAGTTTCACTTCATAGCTTAGATTTCTTAAAATAAGTATCATTCTCATATCCCACCCATACTTTTTAGCAGATTAATAGCCTTCCCTTAGTATGGAAACATGTCCACAGTATCAGAGTTCTCAATAACTCGGAGCTTTGAGTATTTCATACACAGATTTCTGAGTTCACACACAAACATTGTGTCATATAGGTACATTCATGCATGGAAATTTTGGTTTATGTATGTTAAAAAAGTAAAACAAAAATACTTACATTTTAGTGTTCTAATGCTGTTACTGACTTTAAGTGATCATTGATATCAAACACATTTACATTTTGAGGCAGATGCTAGATATGTAGTACACATTAAAAAATGGGTTGACCCATGTAAATAATAGCTGATCTCATGGCTTTTTTGTGTGTGATGAGACCTCAGTCATGCAGCAAAAATAAATGAAATGAGAGAGAGTGGTTTCAGATTGATTTGCATATTCATTGGAGAGCTATCAAACAGGTGATCTGTTAATTTGTCACTTGTGGCCTTCATCTTTTACATAGTTTGAAATGGAAAGAAACATGAATTTAATCAGATTATCAAGCAGCTTGTTTGTAAAGCAGTCAATAGTTGATCATGACCTGTTACTTGTTGCACCTTTGAAAATGAATGGTAATCAGCAATCAGTCTAATTGTTAGATTAAAGGATGCATACTTGGACTTGTAATTATTACATAGTGATCTCACATATGTATTTTGAAGATTTCAAAGCTTTAGCTTAAGATTTGACATCCAAGGTTATTTCAACCCGAGTTTTGAAATCCTGTGCAGAACCCTCCATTGTTCTACTTGAGGCCTCAACTGAGTTTTATACAAGGCTACAATAATCTCGTTCTTAGATTCAAAAGCTCTTTAATTTAAACAGATCCTAAGCATAATTGTTTTTAACATACCTAAAGGTTTTAAGTCTATATCTTTAATCATACTTAAGTTCTGTTTTCTATAACACCATTGCTCCTATCACACAAAAACTCCTCTTCAAATTTCCATAGCTTAGATGCATTACTATATATTTCACTATCTTAATCCATTTTCTACCTTTAGCCCAGTACTTAAAACTGTCCTGATCCTTTTGAACAAGAGAAACATTCTATACAGCATCAACCTTTCCCAGTATCTTAGTGTCATAAAAAATTAAAAGTATTATGGTTCAACAAGTCATCTAAATTGTTGAAGTTAATAACAAACAAGAACATTTTCAAAACAGACCTCTAAGGTACCCCATAAATTAATTGTATTCTCTCAGTCACAGAAATGACTACTTATATTTATCCATTATTGTTTACTGTTGAGCATATTTACCTTCCTTTCCAACCAATGCCACAATAATCTTAAGTTATTATTATTGTCTTGAGTTGCAACTTTCACAAAGCCAAGATATTTAATGTTAAATGGGGTGTCTTCAACTAAACAAGTAAAAGCTCTATTAAAAAAAAAATTTCAGAAGATCAGAAGACAATAATATATTTTTCTAAAAGTATGATGATTAGAATCATTATGATATCAACTTTCTAAATGTTATTCTAATTACCTCCAACACTTTGCTAATAGCAATAAAATTGATAGGTCTATAATTGTTTTGGTCTTTCCTCAAGACATTTCAAAAATTGAGATTGGATTAGAAAGCTTTCAATTAACAGGAATTTCCCATTTTTTGGGATTTCTTTAAAGAGTATTATCTTTGTCTTTTTTTATTGCCTTTAATGTAAGCATAAAAAATAACAGCATTTGAGTCAAAATTTATGTTGTGAGATAAGAGAAGTGCATAGACTCTTTTATCCTTAACTGTAGCTTTCTTTGTTTATTTTGATAAGTTTTATCATCTTCTTTAGCATAAATTTCAAACAAACATGTAAAATGATGATGTTTTTCATTTAATTAACATTTCATTTCTCTTACTTAATTATTTTGAAATTGACTTTTGATTGAGTTGCAAAAACTTGGAAGGACCATGTTCTTTTCATTTAAATTGGTCAAAGCAAATAAAGTTTTATTAATATTTTCAGTTTTAGATAACCTCACAGTCATCCTCTATCATTATTTTCTGCATGTCGGATATAAAAACAATATCTAAACCAGCATAAATGTTAGCAGAAGCTTTTATATGCTGAGTGAAAGTTACTAAAAACAATGCTACATTCATCTTGTAGCTTGTTTGTAATATGTAGTATGTCTTTTTAGTGATGTAATATATTTGTTAAGCCAGTTGAAAATGCTTATTAAAATTTTTTAATGTGATATAGTTTTTTTTAAACCCATGAATATCACTCTAAGATTTAAATATCTGGAAAAGAAGTTTAGTAGTAAATCTTTGCCAGTAACTTCTAACCTATGTACCTATGTTTACACTGTGACAAAAAAATTATTGAGTCTGGAATTCTGAAGCATATATATGGGTAAGAAAAATGTTAGGATGAGGATTAGGCCTCTTAAAAATGATAGTGGGAAGCTGACCTCGGAAGATTGTGAGATGGTAAACTTATCAAATTACATGTTCTCTTCAGCTTTTACGAAGGAAGATACAAGTATTATGCCTCAACCAGAGCACTTAGTTTATGGGAAAATTATTGATGTAAAAGATATCATTTTAATTTCTGAAATTGTAAGGGAAAAGTTGGGAAACCTAAAAATTGGTAAATCTCCTGGACCAGACAACTTTTTTCTTAGAGTTTAAAGGAACTTAAAGATTTTATTTGTGAATCACTAGTTTATATTTTTTATAGGTCATTGACTAGTAGAAGAGTATTAGAAGATTGGAATTGGCTAATGTTAGTCCAATATTTAAAGGAGGTGATAAACATTGTCCAGGCAATTATAGACCAGTTACTCTTACATCCATAGTTGGAAAGGTTTTGGAGAGCGTGATTAAAGATGCATTGCAGAGTCACTTAAAGCAGTTTGATATAATGTCAAAAAGCCAGCATGGTTTCACTAAGGGAAGGTCTTGTTTAACAAATCTTCTGACATTCTTTGAGGATTTTACTGTAAGAGTTGATGAAGGAAATACTGTGGATTTAGTTTACCTTTATTTTCAGAAAGCATTTGATAAGGTGCCTCACAAAAGATTTGTTGCAAAAATCAAATCTGTGGGTGTGGGGGAAATGTTATTAAATTGGATAGCAATTTGGCTAGAGAGTAGAAAGTAGTAATAAATGGAGTTAGATCTGACTGGATTACAGTTACAAGTGGTGTGCCTCAGGGCTCTGTGCTGGATTCACTGCTGTTTGTGATTTATATTTATGATATTGACTCTGAAATGACTAACAAAATTTTGAAATTTGCAGATGACATTAACATTTTTGGAGTGGCTAACTGTATCAAAGATGCTGCAGACTTGTAGGGAGATTTAGATCATTTGATGTACTGGGCCAATATGTGGCAGATGATGTTTAACTATCCAAAATGTAAAGTGATGCATGTAGATTTTCACAATTCAAATTATTGTTACAAATTAAATGGGAATACATTAAATACTGTGGTTGATAAAGAATATCTTGGTGTTGTT
>NW_013667760.1:194275-205398 GCF_000517525.1 Limulus polyphemus
GAGGAGATTTGGTTGAGGTGTTTAAGATTATTATGGGTATTGACAATATAGATCATCAAACATTTTTGTGTTTAGCAGTGAAATCATTAGGACAAGGAGTCATAAGTTCAAATTTTGGCAGCGTAGGAGTATTACTTTTCAAACAGGGTGGTTGGCTTTTGGAATGAGCTGCCTTCAAGGGTGGTGGAGGCATAAAAGTTAATTGAGTTCAAGAAAAGATTGGATGAATACATGAGTAGTAAGGGGTGGTTATAGTTTGGAGCTGGAAGGGACATTCTTGATGGACTAATAAGCTCCTTTTTGTTCCTTTAAAATTTTATGAAATATGAAGGCCCCTACTTATACTTGTTTTTCCATTCTCATATCAGACTCCTATGAGCATTTATTCTAATCTTAACATAGGAAAAAATTGTGGCATATATAATTTTAGGGAAAAAACATTTTACTTTGTTGTTTTTTAAACATATATTCCTTTTTTAGGTGTGAACTCATCCCAGGAATACTAAGAAAATGCAACAATTCAGATAATTTTTTCTTTCTTTCACTTTATGGTTTTAGGCGAAGACACTATGGTTTCTCATCCTTTCCAAAGCTTCCGGGGCTTAACTATCACACAGCCTCCACTTCTTGTGTTTACTCTTTGTCTTATGGCTTTTGGAGTTACTATGGTAGTTTTGGCTTATGTCGTTGGAGAGAATGAAATCACTGATCCAGAGGACATCATGGTAGGTAACTGAGCACACACATTATATGTACATAACCACTGATTTGTGTAAGTCTTGAAGTTATAGTGTGAGAATAATGATCATATACATATAATTTGATCAGCTGAACGTTAGTACTTTTATCTTCCTAGAAAATTTTAAGAAAATAAACTAAATCAGTTGTGAAATCTTATATAGTTTCTGATGAGCAAAAGCCTTCTAGCTAAGTGAAATTAAGTAACTTTGAAAAATCTTGCTGGTTCTGTATAGCCAAAATCCACTGTTATTCTTAAGGATTTTTCAAAGTTAGGGTATAAAAAGTTTTCAATTGGTAAAAATATATTAACTATTCTTAAAACAAATCTAAAGTTAATATTAACACAATTAAGTAGACTAAAAATTTTAGAAACTTATCATAATATTCTTCCTAAAATATATGCACATATAAACCTGCCAGTTTCCGTTAGTAATTAATGGGATATTACATCATAATAAGACTTGAATCATATCTTTCTTTACTGACTCAATGTGAGTTTCTATTAAGAAGTGTATAAAAGCATTTGAACTGGAGTGTGTTGTTTGCTCATTGTTGCTGCCATCAATTTCTTTCCCTCAGTACCAGAGCTCATCAGGTTAGCTTGTCTACATCATACAGAGTTTTAGTTGAAGTGTTATTAGACATGAAGTCTTAACACATTGGCTGTCATATAATAAATAAAGTATGAATAATATTAAACATTCAAAAGGTGCAAAGGAGCAGTCACAGTGTACCAAACTCATATGTCACAAGAGAAATTTGGCTTTGAAACATAATTGTCTGTGACCCACCAGTGGGGCATATGACAGCCAACGCGTTAAGATGTATAATGCAAAAGCTGGGAAAGCATGATCTCTTAGTTAATTTAAATGTTGTGATGTTACATCATGTTTATTACAAACTGTATTATTATTATATGCTTACCAGTTTCTAAATAATGTCCCCACCATTTTAATAAAATTTTGCATAAACAAGAATCACACTATATATACACGTCTTACCATCTACAGTCATATATGTGGCTGTTGTGTTATTCCCCTTACCATTGATCTGGATGGACTAACAAGTTATCAAGTTGGAAACTGAGATTCTCAACTTGTCATGATATGAATACTTACTATGTTTCTTATTATAGTGTTTACAATGGAATTGAATTATTGTGGTATTTTTAGAGATTTTTATTTTTCCTGTTACTTTTGTAAGTATATAAGTATGTCACTATGTAATAATCTCCTTTTTCATGTCTTTGACAGGATTGGAATATATTTCTTAAGCGTTTAACTGAACTGGAAATGTGTGTTGAAAAGGAAGCTATGATAAACAGTAGCAGGCTTTCTGCACTTAGAAATCTGCAATCACCTGAGTATACAACTTTTGACTTCTCTCAAACTTCTAACCTGACAGCTATTGGGAACTCCTCTGTACTGTTCCAACTGAGTGCCAAGAGGCCTGTAGTTGATCAGTCACAAAGCCTAAGTACTTTGATAACAGATATTTCTAGTTCTGATGAAGATATTCAAATACTACCAAATGTTTCATTATCAGTGGCTGTACCTTTCAAGCTCAGCAAAATGCTATGGAATGCTATGATTTCCATGAAAAGTCTCAGTGGTGTTGTGACAGGCAGACTGTTAGGGTTTTCAGGTTGGTAGGAAATAGGTTTGGGTTTGTCATATAATAAAATAACATATCAATGTTAATAAAGTTTGGAGATGACTTGAATGGGTAACAAAGAAAGCTTTATTACAATTTTGACACAGTAAGAAATATACAACATTTCACAAGGTTTTGTAATCATCAGGATCATCCTCGTTGAAATGTTGTACATTTGTTACTATGTTAAACTTGTAATTGAGTTTCCTTGTTACTCATTCAAGCTGTCTTCAAACTTTACACATAAAGTGTGTTCTTTGAAATATCAGCATCAAAAAATTTCATCACTACTTAATGGCACATGAAAATTTTGGTTAGCTTATCTTTTAAAGAACATATTTGTTATTTCCATTTTTACATTAACATTTTAGCAGTTAAATGTCATGTTTTAAAAAGTAAAAAATGATTAAGGAGGCAGTGATCTATTCCATCTGTTAAAGTTAGTCCTTGTCCCCAAACACCAGTCTGTTAAAACCTAACAACTCTTTACATCCATATGTCTATCCAGTAATGACTTGAAAGGCTGTAAACAATCAGCACATCATCAGACAAACAATTCCACAAGTTAAAAATACAAACATAAATTATTTGGTATAAGAAGTCTGAAACAAGGGATATCTTAGGCCAGTTTTCAAGTCAGTTACTAACTTTATGAAATTATGAATCATAAATTAAACAAAAACTCCCTACAGTTAGTCTGTTCAAGTCTGTTATACTGTTGAACACATGACATCAATCACCTGCAGTTCCTCTTTGCTCCAAAAAACTGTTTAAGTATCTCCTCAGTTCAGATGTTTTGAACCAGATACTTTTCACCTTAGTAACAATTTCAAGCACCTTTTCTATCATATTTGTATCTTTCTTATGTAAAATTATCCACTGCATTACGGTGAGGTCTAATCAGGTTTTCCTGTACACAAAGTAAGTGTATGTAAGTAAGTAATTTTTTAAAATTAAAAAATCATCACCAATTGTCTTGTTATGAGTCTAATTACCACTAATGAAGACATTAATTAAAATTAGTTGCCCATAGGTCTTTAACATTGCAGAAAATTTACAAAGTTTTTAATTCAGGCTATGAGGATGTTCACAAAGAGTATGTGTATCAATTTTCAGATGTTTTTATCATTCCTAAGTAGTTATGGTGTTAAAACAGTTTATGTTATGTATTTCTTTATCCCTGCCACATTAATTATGTATATGACATATATAACTGAAAGTGTACTTTCAGAGATTGTGACATCACACTTTTGTTTTGTGCTCAACTTGAAGGTTATTATAAGTGTTTAACAGTGTTTCTTCAGCATGTAAATTTGCCCAGTTTTAAGGGGCAGTGCTACATTAAAAATAGATGTAACTTGTTTGGTGTTTTTCTTTCATTCTTTAGGTAAGGCAGCAGACCAGGAACTCAACGTCACCATTAGCTTACCATTTCGGAAGATGACGTGTTCAGAGATGGGGTGCACAGTTATGACCTGTCTTACATTCTATGGCTCATCTATGTTGATTCCTCAGACTAGGTGTTGTACAAAGTTTATATATATATATATATATATATACACAAACTTATATAAACCTTAAAATCTTTCAGACTTAAGTGAAATGTAGCAATGAAGGAAAAAAAAGTAGCACCAAGTTACAGTATATAGTTTGAGAAATCATTTTGTTTTTTAAAAATTTGTGGAAGTAGGACTTACAAAGTGGTAGGGATATGCTAACAGATTTTACCTCAGTTTACATGGAAATACCTCAAAAGCCAAGCTACATTTTATGATTTCCCACACTAATTTGTAACTTGGTATCATTTTTGTTGTTCTGTCCTTGTTGCTACTTTTTTATTGGCTTGGTGTTATTTATGATGTTTGACACTTTCCTCCCATATGATCTGAAACGTATTAAATAGTTTTGGTTTCCTAAATTTGTTTATATATATATTTCTTTAACTGCCTTGAGGATTTTACAGATTTTTACAGGAAAGTTTAAAAATGGATGCATGTTGTTAAATGATGTTCCAATACAATATGTAACCTTTCTCACATCTAGCTTTCCCAGTTCAGTGCTGCCCTCTTTTTAATTTGCCACCAGCCTCGAGGCTCCCACCTAACCTCGTATGTTTCCATGTGATATTGCTGCATGCAATAACTTTTCATCAATAGGTCTGCGACACCATGTCCTAATTTATCTGGCTACCTCTATACTGATTGTTTGATCATGACTTCTCGATTTGGCACTTGTGTGTTAAGATGTGTCTTTTTTCGGTCACTTAAGATTTCTCAACATCAGCATTTGGTTAAGTATCTACAAAACCAACTTTTATTTTCGAACAATTCTGCTTCTGCAGACTTTCTGAGTCTTACTTTCCACAACATGAATTACACTGAGATGGTTTTTTCCACGTTGCCTGGTGTTAAAGATCTGGATTTTGTTCACTCTAGGCAGACTACTACATTGGCATTGGGTGCTTATTTGTCTGTCATTGGATGTAATGACTACTGTGCAGTGGGTGGTGGAGTCTTGCATGCAACCTGGGCCTTTTTCAAGCCTTGACATAGACTCCTCTCCTCCTATAATTCCCATCTGTGAGGATGTTGGTTTTAGGCAGTATTTTCCTGCCACCTAAATTTGCAAGTAATTCTTCCAGTGTATATATGGATCTACCTTGACATTCTGTATCCTTCCATGATGTTTCTTCTCGGGTACTTTACCTTTTTTCACTCTCTCCTATTTTTTATTATTCTTTACTTACCCTTCTTCATTTGGCCCTTTCTTCAAAATATTATGTATTTCCTCCTTTCCCTGATATCCGAGTTCATGCTGAACACTTTTTGTCTTAACTTCACTTTTGTGCCACTATGCCGTGTCTTCCTCGACTGGTTGTACATTTGCCTTAGCTTCAATCAAGGTTAAGCCTTTTTCTTGGACTCCCAAACTCTGGAATCTCTTCTTCAGGCTTGGGGTTCTGATCCATTTTCTTCTGTTAAACTTTCTCAAGCTCAGTTTTCTCACCTTACCCTCACAACCCTTTTACAATATCTATCCATCTCCTTCTGGAAGCAATTTACCATTTTCCTGAGGGGTTTTAGGTGGAAACTCAATCCCTTCCTCTTTTTCTTTACACTGGTGTATTCTTCTTCCTTGGCCTTCTCCCTTGGTTACTCTGTTGCTGGGATTTGTGGTCAAGGAATGCCTTTCTTGGTCAAGAATGTTTATCTCCCTCTTATCTCAGGGACCTTTATCTGTCTTTTTTCCTCCACCAATGGGTTTTTGGTGGGGTACCTTAGTCTTTGTAGTAACAGGCTGAGGCCAAACACCCACATTTTTCTTTTCTGTTCCCTGTTCTTCCATCCCATTCCTATTCTCCCATCCATTCTTCCACTATCTATAGTTTTCAACACTGATATATTGGTGACTATCTTCTGGGCTCAAGAACATGGAGCCATTTGGCTTAATTTGAGAATCTATGGATTCCTTTTGCAGCCAACTGTTGGAGACTACAGGTTTTATCTTTTGGCTTTATCCTACATTTTTCTTTCTTCCCCTTTGTCTCCTGTTCCGTTCCCTCCTCCAGAGGATTCTGTCTCTCACCGGTGTCTTTCCGAGGTGGGGTCAGACCTTATGGCCAAGGATGTTATCAAATGGGTTTCTCACCTATCTCTGGGATTTTATTCTCATTTGTTTGTCATTCCATAGTAAACCAGGGATTTGCATCCACTCATCATTCTTTCCTATCTCCATCAGTTTTTCAACTTTCCTCAGTTTATCATGATGAATTTTTTCATCTTCTAATGGTCTTTCCAGAGCTTTGGATGACCAGGATCAACTTCTCTGATACCTACCTTCACATTCCCATCTCCCCAGTATCCATACTTTATCTTTGGTCTGTACATCAGTTTTGAGATCTTCCTTTTGGCTTGGCATTGATACCATATGTTCTTTTTTGTCACATAGTGTGTGCCTACGATACTCATGTTCATGGCTTGGCATTGAGATTCCACCATTATATGGACAACTGTTTTCTTTTAGCTCCATTCCAAAAAGACTCCTCTGACAATACTCTTCTCCTTTTTTTGGGGGGGGGGGAGTGGCTCATCTGAGTTGAGTAATCAAGCTACAAAAGTTTCATCTCACACTCAACCAATATCTGTTTCATTTGGATGTGTTTTTCACTTCCCATCTCAGCAGGGCAAAACCTTCTCCACTGCATTTTTGGGCCATGGAGGGTTTGATTTCTACAGCTCTACCCTCTTCTTCATTTTTTGCATGAGAAGTTCTCTAGATATTGGGGGCTTGAGCTTCCTTGTGTCATGCTCACATGCATCTTTTACTGTGGACTCTATACAATTAATGGAACCTCTCATGGGATCCCTTTTCTCCCAATCCTCTCATTTTTTAATGACCTTGCTCTCATCTGGGCACTCCTCACATCAATGCATTTGCCACTTATAACAATGCCAAGCTTCCCCTATTTGTTTCCCCTGTTCTGCATACATCAGCACTGGTAGTGAATGTATTAAGTCAGGAATGCTCTAATCTCTTCCATACCCCCCTATTTATCTTTTTCTTCAAGTTCTCTCCCTCATTCTGGACACTCCTTGTTGGGTCCTTCTGGTGGAGCTCTATTGGCAGGCCTGATTGTGGTTTTCTTTACTGAGCATTCAGACTTTTCCTCTACTTTTCCACTTTCCTGCTCCTTTCTTGTTCAGCCTGGTACTTCTCTCTTCCATCCAGCCATGTCATCACTCTGGCTTCACGCATGGGATTTGTCCAGTCATTTACAGGACTCTCTTTATGTGTAGCCTTCTTCCTGTACCATTCTGTTTGTTTGTCCTCTTTATAAGTTTATCAGTGGAAATGGCATATTTATCATTACTGGTATCAACATCGATCCTTCTCCTCCTTCCATTCCTCATCTATATGTGTTCTTCACATGACTTTTCAACCAGGACTGGTCTATGTCAACTCTTGCTGGTTACCAGGCAGCTTTCTTGACTACCATCCAGTTTTCCTATTAAATTGGGTATTTTCCTCCCCATTCTTTTGGCTTCCCAACTGGATTATTAATGTTGATCTCCATGCCCTTACTTTCTACTTCCCTTGAACCTTTGTCTTTCTGTTCCTTATACCATATGTCCCATAAAACTTATTTCCTCTTCTTTACCTTTGGTCATTGGCATCCTGATGTGTATGTCATTGCTTCTTCTTGCATTCTATTCCATTGCTCCTATATCCTTCTCTTTCTGGATCACACTTTCTCCCCCTAAAATATCAGTAGTGCTTGGGGTGATAGTGTGCTCATCCCTATATCTCTTCCTTTTATTCTCATCTTGATTCTAGTTCAGATCCTAATCACTTCCTCTGTCCTGTTTCTGTGGTGTACTATTATTTGGCCCACACTCCTTCCTTTCAAAGTTCCAAATCCCATCTCTTCCTTCCATGATATCCTTCATCCACTTGTGATCTTTCTCCTGTTACTATCATTAGATGGTCTGATAGCTTATCTGTTTAGCATATTTTTTGATTGATGGAAAAACCTGTTGGCATTTCCAATTGTCCTCCCATCAAATTCTTCACCTGGGTAAGTCTTTCTTTTCTTCTTACCCCCCTTTTTTACAGATCTCTATGGCCCCTTACAGGATCCCACTCAGTGGCAAGTGTTGCTTGCTAGGGTATTTAACTAAAATACACACAGTGTAGGGCCACCCTGGTCCAATATAGCACTCACCCATAAGATGTGGTTTTCACAAGACTACTCGAGGTATCCTCACAGTGCTCATTTTTGTAAACAAGCCCCGATCCAGGCCATACCTACTTACGGAATAGCATAAGTAAAGCATGCAGGGGATTCCTACCCATACTCCATGCCTAGTTTAAAACCTACTGCTGGCCTGCTTTAAAAAATAAGGTTTTTGTAGTCACCTGTTGTACTGTCTTATGGTGATGTGCTCACTATGCTTTCATCACCCCTATTTCTTTTAGTGGATCATGAGAGTCCTTTTCACTCACCAGCTCCTAGCCTCCTGAGTGTGACCAGTTCCACTCAATAGAGAGTATGGTGGTGGTGTTCTATCTGTGTAGTACAGTTCACCCCTCTGAACAGCTTTCCCCATCCTACTTCTACCTGGAAGTCAGGTTCCCAGATGATCCGGTGTTGGATTGACACAGGACCGGCCAACATCAGTTCTCACTCAGTTACATGGCAGATGTTACTTTCCCGTTCTGCCTTACAGGTGCAAATGGTAGAGACTCTCCCCTTACTGTGTCCTGGTGCCTTCTGGTTTTGGACTGGAGTTGACCTACCATGTATGGTCTAATGTGTCCTAGCCACACTACACATATAGCACTTCCAAAAGCCTGATGCAGGTTTTGGACTGTGCTTGTATCTTCTGCCCATTCTTGTGACACTTCCCTTCATTTATAGGCGACTAGTGTACCCTGGCACAGACAAGTTATGGTCTCCTATGAACATGCCCTTATACTATTCCAGGGTATAGGGTGTCACAATCCATGAGTTCCCTTCTGGCACATGCCAGAGGAGTTCATCTAGGTGAAATTTTGCACCACTCCTTTTGCTACTTCAATGTGGGATTCTGGCTGGATGCGAGTAGAGGGTATATATATATATATATATATTGAAAGTTAACCTTTTCAACACTGAAGATGTATTTCCAATAAATACTCACCTCTCTCGCACTTTCCACCCTTCCTTCCCACTTCCAGCGCAAATGTCTGAGTAATATGTTTCTTTCTCAAAAGTATTGTCATTATACATTGTAAAAGTACTTATATTTGGAGGTGAAGTATAAAAGCCCAGTGCTGTTGTGATTCAAGTCACTTAACACATTTTTATTACTATTAATTAGGTGTTAATTCACAAAATTTTTGATAATATAGAGGGAAGTGTAAAGAATTACCTTTCCCAAAATCCTCATGAATCTGGATTTATTAGAAAAATTATAATACATATGACTAATCACCAGAAAAGTATTCCCAGAGTTTTGTGGTATACTCTTTATCAAGGGATACTTATGTCATAAACATAGCCTAATAATTAACTATGGTTTTATGATAAAGATGATACATGAAATGTTGGGAATAGAAACATATTTCCTGTTGATTAGTAATGTGTTTTATAATTCTTTCAGTGTTTGCTTTTCTCCAGTGCATTAGAATCATTGAAAAATAATGAATCTTAGAATTATTATTGATTGTGGCTTAGCATATTCCTTTTTCAACAGACGTCCACCCAGTTGTCAGGTATATCCTACAACTCTCACAGTTCCCTTGAGTCTATTACATTCAGGAGATGTAGATTTTGGACCTGACACCTGTGCTGGTGGAACACATGTTACATTACAATATGAAGAAGATCCAGAGCTTAGTGTCATGTTATCTTATGTGAGTCAGTCGATCAAAAACATTTTAAGTTGAGTGTTCATAAGTTCTTCTGAAAATATATTCATACATTTTAGAATTTTTTAATTTAAATTAGAAATATAAAATCAAATAAATTTGTCTTATTAGAAACATAGAGTAGTCAATTTTTTACTTCTGAAAATGACATAGACATGTAGTGTTTTTTAAGTTGGCCATTGTTACTAGATATCTTTCTGTTGATGAACTGTCATATATACCCAAAAGATTCAATTAATAAAGAGTCATAAAAAATGATAAAAATAAATCGAATGAAATGTAATAGGCATTTAGTTTGGGAAAATTTTTTTAGTTCCACTGTGTATGCTGCTTATAAGCTAAATTCATACAACAAGACCAGTGGAAAGTATGACCTATTTAACTCAGGAATTCTATTGGGTTGTTGCTAGATCTTTCTATGTGTATTTTTGTAGTAATTATGCCCTTTAAGATCAAACTTTTACCAGAAATCTTCAATCATTTAACAAGACCAGTGGAAAGTATGACCTATTTAACTCAGGAATTCTATTGGGTTGTTGCTAGATCTTTGCATTTGTATTTTGTAATAATTATGCCCTTTTACCAATGTAAAGTATTGTTATGTAGCTGTCTATTAGTTTTTTATATTAGAATTCTGCTAAAAATAACAATAATGTTTCTTTTTATGAGGTAGAACCATCTAAGTTTTCTTTCAAGACTAATACGTTATTATATTATATAATATAAAGGCTGACACAAATCTTTGTTAATATTCTTCATTTTTAACACATATCCTTATAAAAGTGTGCTGTAGTTTAAAGGTTAACACATACCTCTGGATAAAATAACATAATTCCTTGTTTACGTGTTCTCTGGTTTAAAGAATAATACACATAGTTGTATTAGTGTGTCTGGTTTAAAGACTAACACATATCTTTGTTGTGACCTCTGGCTTAAACAATAACAAATATCATTGGTAAAGTGTTCTCTGGTTTAAAGATTAACACATATCCTTGTTTAAGTATTACATCATTTTGTGTGTCACACGTATCTTTGTTTAACTGTTACCTGATGTACAGTAACACATATCCTTATAAAAGTGTGCTGTAGTTTAAAGGTTAACACATACCTCTGGATAAAATAACATAATTCCTTGTTTATGTGTTCTCTGGTTTAAAAAATAATACACATAGTTGTATTAGTGTGTCTGGTTTAAAGATTAACACATATCTTTGTTGTGACCTCTGGCTTAAACAATAACAAATATCATTGGTAAAGTGTTCTCTGGTTTAAAGATTAACACATATCCTTGTTTAAGTGTTACATCATTTTATGTGTCA
>NW_013667760.1:206280-207760 GCF_000517525.1 Limulus polyphemus
GTTGTATTAGTGTGTCTGGTTTAAAGACTAACACATTGTTTACGTGTTCTCTGGTTTAAAGAATAATACACATAGTTGTATTAGTGTGTCTGGTTTAAAGACTAACACATTGTTTACGTGTTCTCTGGTTTAAAGAATAATACACATAGTTGTATTAGTGTGTCTGGTTTAAAGATTAACACATATCTTTGTTGTGACCTCTGGCTTAAACAATAACAAATATCATTGGTAAAGTGTTCTCTGGTTTAAAGATTAACACATATCCTTGTTTAAGTGTTACATCATTTTATGTGTCACACGTATCTTTGTTTAACTGTTACCTGATGTAGAGTAACACACATCCTTGTTAGACCTGTTTTTGGTTGGAATAATTCTCAGTGATTATATTCAGGGATAAGAATTGTTAAATTTAATGTCATCATGTGCTAATATCCTACTTCACCAGTTTCAAATAGTCACCCTCTGGAAGTAATTTTATATTTGTTTTATGTGATGTTACATAATGTTGATTTTGAACATTTTGGTTTTAAATTCTATCATTTTTGAATACCTTAGGATCATTACTTTCACAGTTACATATTGTTTTAATTCATCTTTTGTGATAACTGTTATATTCTTTTTTTGATATCATACTGACATGCTGAATAACCAACATTTTAAGTTTTTAAAGTAATTTTCCTTTTAAAAAGTAAGTTTTTTTTCATTCTCTAGTTTGATCGATCCATGGTAAATCTTCATCTGATGCACACCAGTTACTTTCTGTTTTTTATGGTTATGACTTTATTATGTTTTGCCATCATTAAAGGCCGTTATCGTACGACAAAGTCTCATATGGTAGAAAAGGTGAGAAGATTTCTTTTTCATAACTTTTATTAGTACTTTCCTTTTGACTTGTTTTACTGCACTCCTCAATTGTCATCCCTTTCTACCTCGATGTTATTGTAGTAATTTATATCCTGTTTACATTAATTTCTTGCTCTTATTTTCATATTTAGCCAACAATGATTATTTTTTTCTGGATTTTGTCTGATAGATGGAATATCCCCAATGATGTCTGCGGACTTACAACGCTAGAATCCGGGTTTTCGATACCTGTGGTGGGCAGAGCACAGATAGCCCATTGTGTAGCTTTATGCTTAATTACAAACAAAAATATTCCCAATGCATTTGGGTGCTATGACCACAGACATTATCTGTTATGACGTAATGTTGACAACTAGGACTGATACTGGAAAATAATTGTTTAAATTGTTCTATTGTAATGTTGATTTTATATATAGGTTAGTGAATTGTACAAATCAGATCTCTGAAGAGACTCATTAATAAAATGAAGCTAATGCTACCCAGGTATAACAAATAAATTTGAAGGGATGGCAGAAAAGAAAGCTGGAAATCAGTAGCTAAGAAGTTTAATTCTTTCTTTTTGCCATGTTCACTGTATAGTTAAGTCTGGAATACTTTTAACTCCATTTCAACTTTT
>NW_013667760.1:208249-216930 GCF_000517525.1 Limulus polyphemus
GATATACATATCAGAGGATCTATAGGTTGTACAAATGCAATGTGCAAACCGTACACTGGAGAAAAGTATTGTTAATCTTCACGTGAATATCATCTTGCAATTCAACTTCTCCGTGTCTGAGTCAGACTGGTGCTGTGAATTCACGGATATTGCTGCAGTATAAATACTTTTGTAACAAATCAAATTTGTTGTGTATAACACTTACACATTTTACTAGAAGCTTGCCACATTCCATTTAGATACACATAGTAAATTCGGAATTTTAGTCAATATTCCTTCTCCATTGGATTGACCCCGTGCACATTTGGTTAAAAGTCATGTCTTTATATATATCTAAGCTTCTTTAAAATATATATTTTTTTTAATACTTGTTAAATGCTGTTATTGAACTTTGCTGGTTTCACAGTCTATGAAACACTTTAATAAGGAAGAAGCTCATTGTGAAAGTTGACAGTGTTAAAGTGGAATTTTAACAAAGTTTGGCTAAACAGTTTTAAAAGCTGGCAATAAATGTTAATAATAAATAATATATTTCATTAAACTATCAACTGAGTAGCTGATTGAAAAATTTATAGTAGATTTAAATTTACATAAATACATCTACTAATATGAAAAACATTTTTAAATTTCAGAACTTATTGGATGCTTGAAATAAGATCCTTGTATACAGATATCTGAAGACCAAATTTTCAAAAAAGAAAAAAACAGAACAGAGAAGATGGTTTAAGACATAATAATGATTTTATGTCAAGATATTAGAATTTATTCAATTCCCTAACTTACAGAAATTTGTTTGCAGGGTATACTACAACCACTATTATTATCAATTTTGAAACTATATCCACAAAAAGCCAAGTTCTCTGTACTAAAGTTTGAGGAATGCTTTCCTTTATACATGTTGGAGATAAGCCATTTATGTGTATTTTGTAATCATATTGTACTTTCTTAGCTATTCTAAATATTCTAATGTAAGAAAATTCCATATATGAGGGGATAACTTGTAGGTTTTAAAATTAGCATGTATTTTTACACATCTAGTCATATAAAGCAAGCCATTAATAATTATTTGTACACTTGTTTACAGTTACTTGACTAGCACCAAGAAACTTTGTTCACTTTAGATGGGTGAATTTATGTTTATGTAAAATAATTTAAGTAAATACGTAGGTTTAAGCCATATCGTGTGAAACAAGAACTGATTTGGAGTTATATGTACATTTTATGACACCATTAAGATTCTCTTAATATTTTTTCTTTTTATCGTGTTTCAAGAAAGATTGTAACTGTTCTTGTTGTAAAAATAAAACACTATATGCCAATAACAGTGTTTTAAAAAATGTGTTCTACTTTTTTTCTTCAAAGTTACTATGGTTATGTTTGTGATTATGTTTTCATTCATAGAAGTCAATTGAAAAGTAGATTCCTTTACAATATAAGTGAATTTACTTTCAGGCTTTTAATTGGTCCAGTTAATGTACACAAACCACTCATTTCAAAATAGTCCAGTTTTGTGGTGTACAATGAATAAGGCTAAAAAAACTTCTAGTTTCGGATTCCCTACCAAAAATATAAGGTAGGAAGCTTTTTAAGCTAAATGTTTCTAACTAAAATGTAAAATTGTTTTTCTTCCCATATTGGAACAAATATACCAAAAAATGGTCAGAGAAACAGAACCACTTTTTGGGGACTTAAGCTAGCAAACTATAACGTTTTATAATTATATATAAAACATTATATATCTAATAACAATAACATTGGCCATTATACTTGTTATCAGTCTGGTTAATCAGATCAATGTCACTTCAATAAGCATTTACAAAATAAAAACTAATCAGAACGAAAATATGTTGCTGGGTCAGAATTAAAAAAAAACAACATTTTGCAGAGTGTACATGCACACATTGTGTCTTTTCTACACATTATTTAAATTTGGAGTTCTTCATAAATTAGTCTTTCACAAAAGCTTTTTTGATAATATTCACAATATATGAAAAGTTTATTTGTGTATTTAATGTTTGGATATAATTGTGTGTATTTTCTAGTGTGGTTTTTTTTTAATGTCTATTTTTTTTGTTGCATTATTTTTGCCTTAACAATAGAAAATTTACTTTGAATAACTTCCCTTTCCCATATTTTAGATTAACTAATTTCAGTTATGGGTAGAAGTGAAAACATTTGAACAAAAAAGTGACATGGTTTGTATTTTCATCATGTTATCAATTTGTTTTTTTCTTGAGGAAATAGCCATATGTTGAATATTATTGCTGAGAGCTTAATGTTACACCTTGTTGGTTAGATCAGTGAAGGTAAAATGTCACAGTTAAATATGTTGATTTGATGTAGTTTTAAAATATACAAACACCCTTACATCCACTCCATCCTCAGTGGTAAGTCTTAGGGAAAATAAAGGGTTTCAGTATTTGTTGGGAGAAGAGTATGTATAGCTTTGTGCTTAACAATAAAACCCCTCTCCCCACCCCCAAAAGTTTGAGGCTATTCAGATTTTCAGCTAACTTTAGAATCCAAGTTTTCTTCACTTCTGTATGCTCTGAGTTATAAAACTTTCTGCATATTGTTATTAGATAAAACCTGTACAATGACCTGGTGAGAGCTAGTATTTGTTTTCCATCATATGAGGATCGGGGTGATCGTTTAGTGCCAGATACCCTTTCATTTTCTTTTAGTTCATAAGCTTTTTTTTTTTTGAAATTCAGTCATTCTCTACGTCACTTCTCACTTGAATGTTCTTTGATGCCATGATTATTTGTAACAGGAATTATTTGTTCATGCACTCAAATCATACATCAACTCACTGGAATGGCATTTATTTCCATAAAAAACTTCTAACAGGAACTGTTTTCATACATCTTCATAATAAATATCTCTATAGCACAAATTTATACACATTATAGGATTAAATAAAGCATTTTTATGTGAAATCAGTTAAAAAAATAAAAATGAACTCAATCCAACTTAAATTGTAATTTCACAGAGTTTAAAGAACAAAAGTAGCTACAAATCGTGTGCTATTTTTCAACAATTGAACTGTCTAAAATATACAAACATAGTGAACGTAATGTATTTCTTATTAACTGAAGCACAGGACTTGTTAGTTTACAATTCATAGTTAGATACACATCTGCATAACAGGTGGTGGGCCAGGCAAACCCCAATGGCTGTTGTGTTGGGCTATAGATGTGAATGTTCAAGGTTCAAACTGTGATAAAGAATTGAACACATTTTCAACCATGAGAACATTATAGCAGTAACACTCATTACAACTGTATGGGTAAGAATAGCAACGTAAGGACAGGTGATGCTGACTGGCAGTCTACTTTCTGATCAACAGTTTAAATAACAGTTGACTATGCCTATCATGGGATCGCAACCTGACATCAAACATGGCTCTCTTTTCAACAGTGGAGTGTGTTATAATGTGATGTTCCATCTCTCTATTCATTGGTAAAAGAGTAGCTGCTGGCTGGTTGCTTTGCCTCTGGTCAGTAGTTGAAAATTAATGACAGCAGTAGATAGCCTCAGTAGCTTTAGCTAAAAGAAAACAAACAGAAACAAATGATTATGCCTAAATCTTTGGATCTGGCCATTTAGCTTGTGTCATATAACAAGAGGACAGACACAAGAGTGTGGAAGATATTTAACAAGGCTAATGCATTAGTAATTGTATACTTCAACTGAAAATTAAGTGGCCAGTATATCTAATAGCTATGTTTTCTTCAGTTTGTATACTAATTTCAATTGTTGACATATAATATTGAAATTTTAAGAGTTTTGGTTTCTGCATGAGAATATTGGACAATTTGCATCTTTTCTCAAAACCAAATTTGGTTATTATTGGTCAACAACAATAAAAAATATAATATTAATTTTTCTGAATAATTTGATGGCCTACAAGAACTTGCATGTTTAATGTATGTGTTTGCAATTGATGTGAATCAGATGGAATGGTTGGAACTCATAAACACTAATGAATTGCATTGAAAGGACTGAACTGATCACTGAATGAAACTTGATTTTAAGGGTTTATATTATCTGACTGATCTGCATTATAAATTATATAATGCCTAGAAGCCCACCTCTTATGATTAATTTTTCAAGAAACAAACTAAATTAAACTTATATTTATACATCTTGGTATCTACTACTAATGATAAATTCAGGACTAAACATACTTTATTTTTCATTTAACTTTAGTAATAGCTAATATTAAGCTAAAGCTAGTTTATTACATGACTTACCTATACTGAGTGATAAAAAAGTCATTGGCAGACAATTTACAAATGTAAAGGTACAGGAAAATAATTGTGAGTGGTAGGGAATGAAGTGTTGTGGGTTTGCTCTATGATAACACCACTGAAGTAATTAAAGGTCATGTCCTTTGAAACTATCATTAACATGCATTAGCACTAAAAATGTTAACTGTAGAGGTATAGGTAATACAAATGAAACATTTTAAAATGAAAAATATTAAATTTGCTCCAAAACATCAGTTATAGGAATAAGTGCAAAAAAAGGTTAACATTCTAATAGTAATTGTGGTAAACAATTAATTGATGTGTTCAAAGTGCTGCCCAAATATGACAAATGCCAGTATGTTGGTTTCATTGTTCAATAATTATTACTGTTCTTCGTCAGTGTGTAAATAAGCTGCTCCCAAATCATTTGAATAATGACACAGTTTAAAAATAGTCCTACTTTATGGAGAATGTCCCTAGAATGCCAGGCTTGCTCCTAGATTGTACACTGAACGTAATTACTCACACCAAGTGATAGGAAACATGTCAGCAACTGCTTACTACAGGCTCCGGCACAATGCTTGTGTGCTACCTTATTTGGGGAAGTTATAATTTTCCTATACTGAAAATGTATTTCCGATAGGTACTTACCTTCTCTCACATAAATAGCTATTCTCGTTCAGTGTTGCCCTCTATATGTACAAATGTTTTCGCATGCCACAAGCTTTGAAGCTCCCACCCATCTTTGAATCGACTGATTCAAATGCGTCTCACACTAAAACATCATGCGATAACCCTCCACCAATAAGAGTGCAACAACCTCTCTTAACGTATGTGATTCCCTAATTTTAGTTCGAGTTTTGGCAGAAAATGGGAGCACCAGTTTTCAGTGGGGAGGAAGGATGGGAAGTGTGATAGGAGGTAAGTACCTATCAGAAATACATTTTCAGTATAGAAAAATTATTACTTCCAATACGGTACATTACCTCCTCTCACAAATAGCTAGAATCCCACATTGAAAAGATGGAGGGACAAGTGTGAGGTAAAGAAAGAAGCATCCTTCGAAAGTGTCTCAAAGAGTAGATCCTCGTAGTAGAAGATCATACATGGGAGACTGCACCACTTCTGTACCAGGTGTACTCTTTGCCTATAGTGGAAAAATGGAGGAGCACATCCAAGTGGAAGAGAACTATGTCAGGATAGGGATCTGAACCATACTATATTTATTAAACTCAATCCCAGAAAATAAAAAGTGGGTAAGATGAAAAGGATGTGCTCCTAGATGTCGAGTGGCTATGGTGCAACAGACTGTACACAGCAAGTCAACTACATCCAAAACCCATGCCCTGGGAACCGACATCCACACAGGGTAGAATGAGGATCATACCATTGGTAAGTCATCTACAATCCAATACCCAGCTACTGGGTACCTACATCCATGTGGGGGTAGAAAGAGGATCATACCACCAGCAAGTCAACTAGAATCCAAAACCCAGCTATCTAGTGGGGATTAAGAAAGAAGATCATACTGTCTTCACCTCAAGTTCATGAGACCAGAGGAAATCCCGTACCCCATGAACCATGAGTGGGGCACGTGATAACAATGTGAAAAATTGATCGATCAATCCAGGAATCAGACATCTGGCATTGAAAAGATGTCTGTGTAATGTAAGCCAGCTCACTGAAATTTAAAATTACAGGAACTGCCTCAAGCACAGTAACATCCTCGGAATAAGAACATTGAGGGATAGTGGAAGAGGAAGAACCGTAGTAATCTGCAAGTACCTCCATCATGACCCACATTGTGAATGGAGTAACAAGAGTATAAATGAGTGAGGGAATATAGACATCTATAATACATGTGTGAGGACGTATTTTGACTGGTTCATCTCTAAACCCAAATGCCAAAACTGACATCCACGTGGGGTAGAATGAAGGATCCAAATTGAAGGGATGAATTGCAATTTTGATGGCACATTCCACTGTTACATAGTAGAGGATATCTCGTCATCTACAGTAGCAGAATACCACCACCCTACTCTCAACTGAGTGGCCTTTATAATCACTTATACGTGTGTGTGTCTGTCTGTCTTTAAATATATATATATATTATTTGTATTTCATCAACCCATTCAGGAGGATGCCTCCACAGTCCACCACCCCAGTGGTTTGGAACTGGAAAGAGGTAAGGACACCCAAACTCCACTAGAAGAAAATGCAGTGGAGAGTCTGGAGGAACGACAACACCCGAGACAGTGCAACAGGTGACCACAAAACCCTATATTGAAAAGCAGACCATACCAATTTATTCAATACAATTCTTTACCCATGTAGTCCATGGGTGAATCCAGGTTGGGCAACCTTACGAAGCAATTCCCTCATGAGGATAAAACTACAAGTAATTTTGTGGAACACCACATCTCAGCAGTGTGCATGTAGTGGCTATGGAATTATAATTGTTAAGTCATCATGCCCTTACAGTGAGGCTTTGACTAGTTTAAGTATACCTGGACAAGCACCACTTGCCACAAAACTGGATCCATAAAGAAAAAGAGGGACATTCCCCTAATAAATATACACACTAAAAGGTAACTTACCCAGTCACAGTCTCAAGAAAGAGTGAAGGATGGCAACAGGTAGATGATGGTACCTCTACAAGGAAGAAACGACTACCCAAAGCAGAGAATAGGAAGATTAATGTATGAGATGTAGTCCCAGTGCTCGACAGACAATGGATGACAGGATGTACATTCAGGATAAATGGAAGGTGCATGATTAGAGTGAAGACACCAGAAAGTGGTGATGGGTAGAAGGAGACAAGGAATAAAAGACCAATCGAATCACAATCCAAACTCAATGGGTAAGGGAGGAAAGGGGAAAACAATCACGGACAAAGAAGTGGAGTAAGGGAAGGAAAACTTGGGAAATGTATTCAATGGAAAGAAGCCATGAAAACAATGAAGCAACCCACAGCATGTACTAGACAGAAAAGGTCATCTGGATCCCACCAAAAGAAATGTGGAAGGTGGTAAGAAACGAGAAAGTCAAAAGAAATATACCACATGAGCTACTAAAATGTATGTTAATAAAATCGATCCAGAAAAAAGAAACAAATCGAACCAATACAGCCGAGAAAACCAAAATATTGCTGGCCAGGAAAGATCAATCAGAAAGACTTGAACCGGAGTGACATGGGTGAACAAAAATTTGGGGAAGAAGACTGATGGAATGAGAAAAAACTAGCATTATAAACTGGATGTAAACCTATATGAACTTAATGAGAGCCAGGGCAAGTGGATGATGAACCAGAGACCAAAAACAAGACGTAACTGGGAATTGATAAAAAAAATTCAAAAACTTCACATGAGGAGTACACCACAGGAGGCAGAGTCAACCAAAATTAGGACGAATGAGAGGTTACTCGTAGAGAGAAAGTGTGTCAGGACTGGAAAGTCAATTAGCAAAGAGGATAAAGCATCTGGAACAGACCCTCCAGACGATGTATGTCAGGTGTATGGGTTCTAAAAAGGAAATCCAATGTTGACCACAAAGAAAACAAGAATGAGTGTCCCTTTGGTGAGTGATATAAGCCACCACAGTCAAAAAGTCGAGATGAAACAAGATTAGTCAATCTGAAGAGAGTGAACTGAAGCACCTTAGACTGACAGAAGTGCCTGGGTATGAAGGGGATAAGACCTTTCGTCTGTAGACTACCATCCCAAAGCCTCCTACTGATCAAAACACACACCCCACGTTTGGAGACAAGCATCAGGGAAGAGAAACAATCCAAAAGAAGGGGAGGAAGTAGTAAGCCCAACATCGTGAGAGATATTCAAATTCGGTGACGAGGAACCCACTTTGAGACTAATAATGGCTAGAGACGGCTTGAATGGGTAATGAAGAAAACTTTAATATAAGTTTAACATAACAGCAAATGTACAACGTTTCGACAAGGTTTTGTCATCATCAGGTACAAAATTTTCTGCCTAGATCTTCTAGACACGCCTTGAACCTTGTAGAGCACAGAATAAACACAGGCAATTACTATCCAATAAAGATCCTTCCGAGGAGAATAGCTCCAGCAAAGCGACAAGAGATAGAGAATGTCATGGATGGCCTAATTAAGGAAGGGACAGTCGAGAAATCAGATAGTCCCTGGTCAGCTCCCGTCGTGTTAGTCCAGAAGAAGGATGGGACCCAACATTGCTGTGTGGACTTCAGGGCTCTTAACAGTATAACCAAAAAAGACTCATACCCACTTTCAAGAATTAATAATACTCTTGATGCTCTAAGTGGAGCCAGGTGGTTTTCAAATCTAGACTTAAAGTCGGATTTTCATCAAGTGAAAATGGCTCAAGCAGATAAACCTAAGAGTACATTTAGTTATGGCCAAGGTCTCTGGCAATACCGTGTGATGCCATTCGGGCT
>NW_013667761.1:0-7272 GCF_000517525.1 Limulus polyphemus
ACAGCTCTGGTAAGGCATATATTACAAATGGAATATTCTTTTGTACAATACTTGTCTACATGTCACAGCTTTGGTAAGGCATATATTACAAATGGAATATTCTTTTGTACAATACTTGTCTACATGTCACAGCTTTGGTAAGGCATATATTACAAATGGAATATTCTTTTGTACAGTACTTGTCCACATGTCACAGCTTTGGTAAGGCATATATTACAAATGGAATATTCTTTTGTACAGTACTTGTCCACATGTCACAGCTTTGGTAAGGGATATATTACAAATGGAATATTCTTTTGTACAGTACTTGTCTACATGTCACAGCTTTGGTAAGGGATATATTACAAATGGAATATTCTTTTGTACAATACTTGTCTACATGTCACAGCTTTGGTAAGGCATATATTACAAATGTAATCTTGTCTCCTACAATACTTTACCAAATGTCACAGCTTTGGTAAGGCATATATTACAAATGGAATCTTGTCTTGTACAATACTTGTCTACATGTCACAGCTTTGGTAAGGCATATATTACAAATGGAATCTTGTCTTGTACAATACTTGTCTACATGTCACAGCTTTGGTAAGGCATATATTACAAATGGAATCTTGTCTTGTACAGTACTTGTCCACATGTCACAGCTTTGGTAAGGCATGTATTACAAATGGAATCTTCTCTTGTACAGTACTTGTCCACATGTCACAGCTTTGATAACGCATATATTACGAATGCAATCTTGTCTTGTACAGTACTTGTCCACATGTCACAGCTTTGATAACGCATATATTACGAATGCAATCTTGTCTTGTACAGTACTTGATGATGTTCAAACCTACTATGTCTACTCTGCCTAAAGTTCCATTGAGAAACCTTTATTTTGCAGTTATTGTGGTTAATTCTATCTGATTCTTGTCAGGAAATTAACACACCACCACACTAGCAATGTATTTTCACTTATGTTAAATACACTTAAAGTTTGTTCATGACATGCCAGTTATAATGGAAGGTGTGTTGCGTGTCAGATGTATACAGCTAGTTTTGAAAATGTGAAATGACATAGGAATTCTAATTGGAGAATATGTGTAAAGTATAAGCTTAATTAATGGGTACTCTGTAAAAAAAAAAGTATCATCTCTGGATAAAAATAATAATGAATTTGTATGTTAAAACTGTATGTGATGTGGATACTGATATTAAAGGAGTTAAGGATATTATTTTCAACCATTATTAAAGACAATATGTTCATAATTTTTGAAAATGAAGCATAGGTTATTCTTCAGCTTTTAGAAAACTGTCATTAAACAATGATTAACACATTTGTCTCCTTTTTTTTAAGCACACAACAGGAGTGCTGAACTAGTAATTTTTCAAGCACAAAATCACTTTCTGGTCAATGCAGTGATATTTTTGCATTACATACAAATTCAATACAGGGCACACAGTGCTAACTAGTATACAGACTATAGTTTGACTGTATTAATATTTCATTTTGTGACTATCAGTGGCTTTCTATTGTTTGTAAAAAATCCAAGAAATGATACCTTATATTGATAACAGAAAATAATATTCACATAATATTAAACTTTTAAATTGTTGAATTGTTTGTTTTTTTTTAACAATAAAGTTGGAAACATTCAGAAAAGTATGAATCTGTTTTGAATATTCAGTACTAATGAATGAGAATATTTTGAGCATAAGCTTTTCCTTAACTATAAGTACTTAATAAACTTACAAAGCATTAACCTTTTGTTATGAACATAGATACATAATTGTTATGTTTGCACAGTGCACTTCAAAATATTTGTTTAGCTTTTCCTGTAGACCAAATGGAGTTTTTCAACGTTAGAACACACTTCTTTTCAGACTAGGTTAATATTAATACACTTGACAAAGTGTAGAACTGGAAGGCAATAGAGATGTTATAGTCACTGTAGTGTGAGATTATTTTTATGACTTAGTTGTACCTTGGGTGTCAACCTATACTTATAAATAGTACATTTCACAAGATCAGTGTTGTGCACCTGTCATGCAACAAGTATACATGTAAGTGTAATGATAGGCAGCAGAAAAAAACATGTACATGGCAAACAATACAGAACTTTGTAACTATTTCACTATAACTCATAGGTTTTTATTACATGTGTTTATTGATGTTTGGAGAGGCTAGCTGTGATGTTCATGAGTGTATTGATACCTGGAGAGGCTAGTTGTAATGTGCACGTGTCGATGCTTGTAGAGGCTAGCTATGATACACACGTGTATTGATGCCTGGAGAGGCTAGCTATGATATACACATGTATTAATGTTTGGAGAGGCTAGGTGTGATGTTCATGAGTGTATTGATAACCTGGAGAGGCTAGTTGTGATGTTCATGTGTGTGTATTGATACCTGGAGAGGCTAGCTGTGATGTTCATGTGTGTGTATTGATACCTGGAGAGGCTAGCTGTGATGTTCATGTGTGTGTATTGATACCTGGAGAGGCTAGATGTGATATTCATGTGTGTACTGATACCTGGAGAGGCTAGTTGTGATGTACACACATGTATTGATCTGTCTGATTGTGGTTCTGAATTATTTATCCTATGTAATATTAAACGAAGATCAGTGTTGTAATGTGGACTATGAGAACAAAGTCTTAAGAAATCTGTTGAGACTCGTATTTGAATCCAGGGCTCGTTTTCTCACACACATGTTCCAAAGCTATGCTCTACTACAAGTAACTGAGGTGCTAGGGAAGCTAAACAAGTTCATTGATAACCCTATAACCTTATAGGTATCAAGACTTCTTGAACCTACGTGTTTTACTGACATAATTAAATTATTTAACTATGTCATGCATTCCAGTATGATGAAATTTGAATTGCATCACACCTTACAACAACTGTTTTAAATTTTGGTCAGTTTTAACCAAACTGCAGTATCATGATTATGATTTTAAATTACTCAATTTGTAGAAATGGATATTTGTTAAACATTTTAGATGACTTAACGTAATCAAAAACTCATCTATGAGTGCTGTGGTAGAACTTGATTCAAGTTTAATTTGGGAATATCAAGAGGCTAAAACTGTAGTTGACTGGAGAATGAAACACCTAAATATGTTGTTGTTTTTTTAAGTTAATTTTGTTCATGTTTTAAAAATCATAAAATTATTATTATACTAAAACATCTTTGAACTCAAACAAAAATTATTTAAGTGATTTATTATTGAAAATTATTAAAGAGACACATTACTTGCTTGAATCATCAGACAAACTTAGAACTATTTCAACACCATGTGGCAGCTGTAACAGATCTTTGCCCAGAGCTATTGGTTGTTCCAATATTTTCAAATTTCAGCACAAAAGATTTGCATGAGAAAAATGTTTAGTTTTGTTTCCTATCTTGCATGTTATGTGTGGATCTATATAGCAATGGAACCAGAAAATTTAGATGTTAAGAAATCTGCTTTGACTGGAGTTTTAATCAAGTGCTATTGGATCCCACTAGATCACTTTGTTTTTTTTTAAGTACACCAGTTAAAGAATCTTAATTACTTTTCTGCTGAACATGCTGTACACCCAGAGGTTGCTTCTATGATGTAGGAGTGCTGTATGTGGACTGTGAAGATCAAAGAACATTGTCTGTTAAAGTAAGGTGTTTGTTTGGTTACTGTATATGAGCAAAGAGATTCTGTCTCCTTATCTTATCTTTAACTTCATGTTATTATAGTTCAAAGGAGGCTAGGAGAAAGTAGAAAGTTGGGAGGTATGAAGCATAGGTTTGGAGGGTAGTTAGCAGCTAACTTATTTCTAGGTTGCATTGCAAGTTGCAGTTTTGCTTGTACTATGTCTGTATGATGTTTAGTGTTAAAGTTGTATAAAAGCCATTGAGATCTTTTAGTGTTGAGCCATTGAAGAATTCAAGTATTGTAAAGTGTAAATAAATGGATAACTATGCTTATCTAGCATACAGCTTGGAGAGACTTGTTTATAATGAGTACCAGTGTTTACATACAGGTAATAACAGTACGTTGTATTTAAATTCTAGTTTTCAAGTTATTACTGTGTTTTTGGCAGATATATATAAAATGATCAGAGAAAAAAATCAGGAACTGATAAGAAGTTGACTATGATGATTTAAATGCTCTTCTACACTTTTAAATTAAACCAATTACTACACAGTAAAGTAGTTCTAATGTATAAATTCAATAAGTTGTCTAATGTGTTGAAGCAGGGTTTTTTACTATATATGAGTGAAGTACCAATAACACTATATGTACGATTATGTATCTATCTATGTATGTGTCTTTCAAAGCTATGCTCTACTACAAGTAACTGAGCTGCTAGGCAAGCTAAATAAGTTCATTGATGACATTATTTAACTATGTCATGCATTCCAATATGATGACATCTGAAGACAACGACTACATTTGTTTGCATCATACCTTACAACACCTATATATTTGAATGTGGGTATACTTGGTTCATGCTATAATGTTTATAATGTACATGAAAGTTTTCAACTATAGTTATTTATTAGAAACATTTTCAGGGGTTTCATGATTTTATGTATAAGAAATTTTCTAAATTTCTGAAGAATGTCCAAACTCATAAAAAGTAAATTCTATACAATACTACCTGATATTTATTGCTCATAATTTAAATTAATGTATATATTTTTTATAAACTATTTGATTCTAATGAAGATATTGTACCTCTGTTTTAGAGGAAATTGCTGATATCTTGTCAGAAGAAGAAGAAGATACTTTTGATGTAAAAGAATGTTGTACTAAATGCCAACAACGATTCTGTTCCATCAGAGCTCTTCGTCGAAGATTTCCAATCACCACATGGCTTCCTCATTACTCATTGGCTGATCTTAAGGGGGATGTAATTGCTGGTGTGACTGTAGCTCTGACTGTTATTCCACAGGGTCTAGCTCTAGCTGCATTAGCTGGATTACCTCAACAGGTTATCAATGAGTAGATTATATATCTAACTGTTTTAGAGTTTAAATGGTATTGATTTTTTTCTTCTGTGCATGTAAAGTCTTTCGTTTAACACGGGCACACGTATGGAACACAGTGTATTTTTAACCTTTGTTTTAACTTTATAAAGTGTGATATTAGGTAAATGTTGTGAGAAATTGGTATGCAATAAAATCCATAATTTTATAATTAATTAAAAATAATCATAAAGTTGAATATTAATCTGCATGTTTTTGAAATAAATGATCCAAATAATTATTTTAATTAATATTTCTTACAATTTGAGAGTTTAATCATCTATAAAACATTTTGATAATTATTGCTAGAAGCAATATGACATGTTGATATGACAAGTTATAAGTAATAATGGCCCGGCATGGGCAGGTGGTTAGGGTGCTCGACTCACAATCTGAGGGTCGCGGTTTCGAATCCCCGTCACACCTAAAATGCTCACCCTTTCAGCCGTGGGGGTGTTATAATGTGAGGGTCAATCCCACTGTTCATTGGTAAAAGAGTAGCCCAAGAGTTGGTGGTGGGTCTTTGCGTGAAATTCAAAACAAACAAACAAATAAGTAATAGCATCATGTGTTTCTGTGTGTAACTAAAAATAAACCTGACACTCGGAAAGCTGTTTATCAAAAAATTGGCAGCAAAAGAGTTCATAGTTTGCTTGATAATAATGAATGATTCTGCAAGCAGAATTGTTAAAATAGTTTTAATCTTAATATAGTTTTCTCAAACCAATTTTCATTATGTATAAAATTAGTATGGGATTCTACATGAAATTGTTATAATTTGTTTTGTCATTTGATGGATTCTTTTCGGATGACTTGGTGAAAAAATCTAGTCTAAGCTATGTTAACCTGTAAGCCTAATTTCAAATGCAATCATTCAAATAACATTCAACTAAACTTCTGAAAACTAACTTATGCCCAACTCACAAATAAACGTACTTTCAAAATTTTAGTCACAAATGCAATAACCCTTACTGTCTAACTGATTCACAGATGCAATAACAATGTTTAGCAGGCACTAAGCTAACTAAATGATTGGTTGATTACTCATTAATTCATTGCTTCTCTTATTGACTGACTAATCAATGATTCTGGTATTTATATTGTTTTTATATACTGCATAAAATTTCTAGATTCTACAACAGCCTTAACTTTAATGAAGTCTCTATATATTGCATAATGTGCCTGCCTTTTAGCAAATAAACATCTAAATTGAAATATTAAAAATATAAATTAAACAGTATTATAAGAGTTAAATTAATATTTCATTATTAACAATATTGTTCAATGATTTTCTCAACTTTTGCATTGGGATTTACATGTGGGTTGTGAGTTTTTCTGTGTCGTACTGAAGAGTGCAGAGATGTACATGAAAAGTATCTGAGAAACATTTGCAGGTTTATACAGGTTTTCTGATTGATGTCATACTTTTATGAACATCTCAAGCACCCGATTAACAGTCATAACTACTTTGTTTTTAAAAGAACTTACACTTTAAAGTAAGAAACAAACTTGACTCAGCACTGCAGTTTATGACATATTGTTAGTTGTTATCTACATCATAAGACTTCTAGTTCATCTATGGGAAGCTATAAATACTTCAGTTATATGACACGTGCACATGTAAGTTCTGGGTGAATTCATTGATAACTTGTTTTGCTGAACCACCTAAGATAGCAGATGTGCATGTGGGTAAAAAGCATATGCCACACTTTGTTCGATAGTATATACAAATATTCCTATTGTTCATAGCCAACTACAATGTCTTAGTAATGCTGTGTTGGAGATTTTAGATTTTAAAGAAAGAAATAAAATGGTCAAATGATTTACATCTCTCACATATGTATACATATATTGTGTATATACTATAAAAAAACTTAATGTTCTTACAGAAATGATCCCATGTATGTTTCATCCATGTTATCAGTAGTTCTAGTATAAAAATACTCCATATATATATATATCAATGTCATTATTTCCAGTATAAAAGTACTCCATCTGTATGTCACCTCTGTTGTCATTAGTTCTATTATACAAGTACTCCATATATATGTAATTTGTGTTATCATTAGTTCTATTATACAAGTACTCCATATATATGTAATTTGTGTTATCATTAGTTCTATTATAAAAGTACTCCATATATATGTAATTTGTGTTATCATTAGTTCTATTATACAAGTACTCCATATATATGTAATTTGTGTTATCATTAGTTCTATTGCATATAGATGTAGTACTTTTATAAATTTGTGTTATCATTAGTTCTAGTATAAAAGTACTAC
>NW_013667761.1:8135-17060 GCF_000517525.1 Limulus polyphemus
ATCATCTGCTTGGTTAGATAGTGTTCTTTTCCACTTGTTACCACACCTCCACATCATCTGCTTGGTTAGATAGTGTTCTTTTCCACTTGTTACCACACCTCCACATCATCTGCTTGGTTAGATATTGTTCTTTTCCTAGGAGATCTATGGTGATTTTTTCAGTATGTATTTCTCATTCCCTGTAGGTATACCCACGTTCAATGACTTTATATGAGCTTGTGTGGATGGACCTAATTTCTGCACTCAGTACATTAGGCCATTCATTTCTTCTCTACTCAGTGTTGGGTAAGTTAGATTTTTATAGTTCTTTTAACATCTAGGCTAATTTAGTTTAAACTTGTGTTTGGTGTTGATTATTCCTTTGTTTTTGTTTGCATTTTACCTCTTTTCACTGTTAATGTTAATTTGTTTGTAAGTTCTTTTTTTTTTTTACAAGTCGCATCTAATTGGGAATTAGAGTTAAACTTTATTATTGTTAACTGGGGACCCTTTATATTCTCATGCACTTTAGGGTCAGTTTTATTTTCATGTCCTTTGTCTTATAGATTCTTTGGGTAGAGTTATATGTTCAGGATTTAAGGGTCGTTTCTCTTCTCAGTTCCTTTAGTGGTTTTGTACTTTGGGTGTTACTTATTGTTTTCTGTTTTAGGTCAGATTTCATAGTTTTGCAGGTTTGTTATTTCTATGTACCTTGTAGACTTTAGATGCTTCTACAATTTTTTAGTTCATTAGTAATAAGTACTTTCCCTCAGTATGTTCAGTTTGTCTCTGGCTACCCTTCAAGACAGTTCCGTGGGTCCTATGGGTTCTGTCTGTGAGTTTCTGCCTTTGAGACCTACTACACAAAGGAGCTGTCAATTAGGTGGTATCCACTCAACCGGAATTTTACTCCTGTCTCTCTGTTGTCTCTAACATACATGGGAGATTTGCATCCCATCATAACTCTTTCTTGGCTATTTTCTTTTTCTGGAGACACCTTACTTCACTCTGGAGTCCTGCCTCTCACTTCAGTGGGTTTTTGCCCCAGTGTCACATCATTTTCATCGGTTCATTCACGAGGGTTCTGTCTTCCAGTTCTAAGCACTGCTGTTCAGTCTTTCTTCAGCTTAATATATGTTTAGTTGAGTGGTATGCTTTTTTCCACATCATCTTCACTCGCTGGGTCTTCGGGCTGTCTATTACATGGATGACTGGCTTCTGCTCATCTCTTCCCATGCCCAATCAGTCACTCACACCTGCTTACTTCTTCGAGAAGATGCTTGGGAGGGATTTCTCATCGAGTTGGAGAAGTCCTTTACTACCCCTTTGCAGTATCTTATTCATTTGGTTCTCTTCACTTCCTGTCTCAGTTGAGCCCAACTTTCTCCACTTTGGCTCCAGGATATGGAGCAGGCAGTCACAAAGGCCCTACCTTCTCCTTCTCTCTCTGCATGAGTGGTTTTCTCTCCTTTGGGGTTGTGGGCTTCCTTGGAAGCTCTCATTCCCTTAGGTCAGGTGCATATGCACTCCCTTCATTGGATGCTTCTTGCCCAGTGGAACCTTCCCCAAAATCCCTTGGGCCATCCCATCTCCCTGCAACCTGGGCTGACATTTCTTGGTGGCTTGACAGGGACTTGACAACAGTGGAGGTACCCATTCCTCCATCTTGTACTGAGTCTCATCTGTCTACAGATGCTTCCTTTGTGGGTTTGGGGTGCTTTTCTCGATCCCCTGGAAATTTTGGGTCAGTAGTCCAACATTTTCGAACACTTAAAATGTATTTCTGATAGGCACTTCCTATCCTTCCTCCCCACTGATTTGCTGGTGTTTCTGGTTTATATCTGCAAATTTTCAAAAGTGAGGATTGTGCTGAGTATGATTGGTGGAGAGTAGTCACATGATAAGCACATGTTACTGCAATGGCACATATATGAAGTTTATATAAAAGACTGGTGCATTGTTGAAAATTTTTAACAATGCTTAGAGATTAAATCAATGTTGAGATAGGTTTGGGTGATAGGGGGTAAGTACCTATTGGAAATACATTTTCAGTGTTAAAAAATCTTAACATCATTTGCTGAACTTTTTGTATTCTTTATTATACAAACTTTGGAAATTTTATAAAAAAACAAATTTTGCATGTTTTAGTAAACAGTATCTCAGGTGATTAAGAACATTGATAAACTTTAACCAAATGAATTTTATATTGTAAATTTTATAGGTATGAAGTGATATCACTTGCATTCAATCAATCCTGGGGCATAAATATATCTGCTCAAACTAAGGAATCTAAAGTAGTGGGGAAAATGTAAATCATCTTGGAATCTCTATGACAGGAATCAATACTGACACATTATTTTATCAGTTACATGTGTAGCCAGTACTCTTAGTTTCACTGTGTTGGTACTGCAAAGATATATAATGCTCTTATACACACTAGAACTGATTTTGTCTGTAGGTGGTTTAAGAGATTAATTGTTCTTTAGTCTTGACTTAAAATCAGATTAAATGTTAAGTGTAGGTTATCTATCTGTGATTCTTTTTCAGCTATTTTATTCCAAGGTGCCACTCATCAATTTTTAAATTATCAATAGTTATAAATATTAATAATCTGACAAAACAATATATGACAGCCCATATAATTTCAGTTTGATTTATTTATTGATATGGATTTTTTTTTATGAATATTTTTAGTTTCTTCCTTCTAAAGTAGATGGTACGGATGATCACATACTAACTCATGGTTAATCTTACATCCAATTTTTAGCAACACAGTCATGTGTGATCAGAAGTAATATGTATACTGACATTTTGGAGTTAGTGTCGTACATCCAGTAAATATTGATAAAGAAACTAAAATGTATATATGTTTCAACGCTAACATCCAAATTTTGTTTCTACAATACTTAAATATAAAAGTTACATATGTATAAAATTGGTAATGTTTCTGGAAGTCTATGCTTTTTATAAAGGTTTCTTACATGTACAATAAGAAGATTTTATTGATGTTTCTTTCAATTTCATAATTTCAGTATGGGCTGTACACTGCTTTTATGGGCTGTTTTATGTATGTCATATTTGGAAGCTGTAAGGACTTGACAATAGGACCTACAGCTATAATGTCAATTATAGTCTCTGAACATGTCCATGTTGGAGGAATTACTTACTCAGTGTTGCTCACCTTTCTCTGTGGATCCATCCAACTGTTAATGGGGATTCTTAACTTAGGTAAGTTTGAGAAAGTAAAACACATTTTATTTACTAATAAAACTAAGATTAAGTTTCATTACTCTTTGTCCAGTTTTGTTTTAGGTAAATGGTTAGTTACTTCTAACTAATTTTTAGTAAAATATTGAAGATTCTCTTCAACTCCAAATACATTAATGAAATTGATTAGTGTTAACATTACGCATGTCTAAACTATTGTGATAATCAAACATCTTACAACTAATACAGTACAAACATAAGTCACATTTAAACATGTTGTTTTTCATAAATTACTTGCATTCTTCAGTTCAAAAACTTTCAGCTATTTATGTTTATTTTTATAGTATCTGATGTCTTCTTTTTTATTTTGTAACTTCTAGAACTTGTACTTCTATTTCTAATCTCTTCTTCTTTCTCCTTTAATTATATTTTTCATTGTGTAGGTTTCTTTTCCAATGTCTTTTTAACCATTTGTTATATCAATTATATATATATATCTTCTACTTTCTGCAGTAATTAATGGTTGATTTTTTGTTTATTTTTTTTATTATGTTTTTTCTTTCCTCTATATTGAGAACCACAACCACATGTTATTCTGTCAGAGGACCAACATGCGCCTTTCATTTTACCAACATTCTACTCTAATTTCTTTACATTATATGGAATTTTATCAGACCTGTTCCTACTTCCCACAACACAAAAAGTCACTGCTACAGATTCCACCATCACAGCATCAACCTACATGCTTCCATGTTGCTTCGACATGCCAATTGCAAAACTAGATACTGTGATGTTACCTTCATAACTCACATTTTCTGCTGTGTTAATTTCCAACTTTACCACTTACCAAGATTCTTTTAAAATCATGAAGCTTTAGTGTTTTTTAGAGTTCTTGTAACTTTTACAAGCCTACATGCTTTTCATTTTTTGGTATGTCATTGTTTAATTCACATCTTAAATATATTTGCACTCAATGCACGTGGCCTTTATTGTGAAGTTTATATGTTTGAGAACTTTGACATTTAATGTTTCAAATACTATTATTATTTTCTTGTATAATTTATATTTAATGCTGCTTGGGACACGTAGTCTATGTTAATGTTATGTATTAATTACTAATAACTTCTAATGAAAATTAAATTAATCATGTGTAAGAAACTTAAGGATGTACATATGTTTTACATGCACATAAAATATCCAACACCTGATAATTATGACTTTACCTGGTTTTTAAAACACAACTTTCCGAGTAAAATCTTGATTTGTAATTTTTTACAGGGTTTTTAATAAATTTTATATCTGCACCAGTGATTAGTGGCTTTACGTCTGCAGCTGCAATTACCATTGCTACAACTCAGTTGAAGGTAAGGTTTAGAAGTATATTCTGATCTGTTTCTACAGTATTAATAATAAGTTTTCATTTAAAAATTCAAGTTTTTATTAATTTTTTTGGTTTTAATTCTGTACATTCACGTTTCATAATTTAGATATTTAATGTAAAATATTATGGCTATATCGAGAAATTTTTCATATTATAAAAGTTAGAGATTCAGCTAGTTGATATTATTTACTTGAAATACAGTCTTTTGTAGATTTTTATTGGTTATATGTAGAAAAATGTTTTGAATGTGTCATTTGTACTGTGTATGTAATACACTTAATGCTTTACAGGTATTTGATAGTTGTTGTTGTTTTTTCTATCTTTCTTTTGTTTTGTTTTTTTCAACCTTTTTTGTTACTGTCCCTAATTTCTACTATAATTATGACAGTAGAGTTGCTTGATGTAATGAAGATAAAACTTGTATTTCTTTTTTAATGGCAAAAAAAGAGAAAAAATGTAACTTTTTGTGAAATATTGATAGTTTCTTTAAATTTATATGTTGAGAAGCATTCCATAATTAATATATAGTTTTATTTATGACTTAGCAGTTTTGTTAATACCATGTTCAGAAAAATTTTATGTTGCCCAGTCCACAAGGTTGTTTTTTTAAACACTGTAATGAGTTATTTGAATGCGCATAAGTGCAGGAATGTGCTGGAACATTATTACAAAAGTAATGAGAAACTGTAATGTGGAATTATTGTACTTAGAAATTAAATGCATAAAATAAAAAAGTAAAAAAACATCAGATTTTTTATACTGGGAACAATTTCATGTTTGTTGTAATTTTTCAATCCTTTTTTATTTTTTTCAGGGTATATTTGGTCTGAGTTTTAGTTCTGAAGGATTTATAGACACTTTACATCATTTGTTTGACAACATTTCTAGCACTAAGTAAGTGGTTGGTCAAAAAAAAAAGTGTTGTTTCATAATTACCTTTGTTGTTTTTCTGTATCATTCCTCAAATGTATATAACTTCTTTTTTTAATTATTATTATTATTATTATAGAATTAAGTCATCACACAACACTGAACTCAGTTTTCTCAGGGACCGAGTTTTAACTTTTCCTGCTAATGAAAGAATTTCAAAATGTTTCTTAGTAAAATTGTCTACAGTTTGCCAATGTTGGGTGAACAAAAAATAACTAAGCTCTCTGTTGCTTGTCTTGAAAATCTGACCTTAGGGTTGCTTACATTTAATAAAATTAACTCAACAATCGTATTGTTTACTGCAGTTTTTCCTTCATAAACTTTCCTTATTTCATATGTTTAAAATTTTTGTTTGATTTCCACTGAGAAAGGAGGTAATCCAGTGTCATTATGTAGATTTTTAAAGTGAAGGGGCTAAACATATACAAAAGAAATAAGATACATAAAATAATAAAATTAAAACAGATAAAAGTAATTACATAATCTTCATTATTTTAAAATTCCATTGACTTGAAAATATGAATCTCTAACAATATATTTGAAGCTAAATACTCTTATATTGCTGCTAAGAAGATACACATTCATTTCTCATGCAATTATAAATAGAGGTATTGTATCATATGTTGCATCTTATATTAATTTTATTTGTTATTAAAGTAAACTCTTTTTTTTTTTCAGTTACATTTGTAAAGAGAATATATTTTATATAATTCTTTGATATTGTTGCGTCAGCGAGGTCACGTGACTAGTATCACGCCATGTCCTTTTCGAACCTTCATGAATTATCGGGAGATTACTAGATTGGGGGTAGTCTGGTATATATAAGACGCTCACAACGTGACGGAACAAGGTAATGAGTAATTGAACTGTGATCAGAGAGTGTGTAATTGAACTGAGTATTGTTGAAGTCGAGCACGTGAGACGTTTATTGAGAATTATAGCACGACTGTTGAAATTAAGTGTATCGCAAAGTTATATTCGGAAAGAATAAACCAGTTTCATTTAAGAAAGGATTGTGTCGCTAAAGTTTCATCGGAACGAATTTACGGAAAATTAACAAACGAACGGAGACGTAACAATATATAAACAATTATAGATTAAGTATAAGATTAAACTTAAATATGATGTAGCTCCCAAAATTCTTATATGAAAATTTCCTTAACACATGTGAAATAATTTTTCATTTACACTTAAAAAATCTAACAGTATAATGATCTTCAAAATGTTTATATAAAGTTTAAAAAAGAAGAAAACCCAGCTAAAATAAGATGGATAAAATACCCAATATAAAGATGTTAATGTGGCATTGTCAGGTACAAATTGAATACACCCAATGATGATGTCATGAACAAAACTTTTACCTCCAGCATTTATATTAAAATAATGTTGTTTGAAAAAGAATGAAGTTTAACTAATTTCATATACAGTCTTGTAGATGTTTAAAAATGTAAAACTACTGTGTTATTTTACTAGAATATGTAGCTATATAACAATTTAGAAATTTACATTTTTTTTTATATTGTTTATTTTTTTTTTTGCCTCTAGCATTGCTGACATGTTATTGGGATTTTGTTCTGTGATTTTATTAGTCATTATTAAGGTAAGATTCTTTCTGTGTGAATATTAATGACTTGTATATTATAATTGTATTATTCTGTGCTGTTCCTAGCTTCCAATGTGGTCTTACGTCATTCACACAAAGCTATCTTTATCTTCTTTCTGCCCCCTAAGCATTGCTTAAAACATTTAATGCTCAGTGCACCAGTCTACATATCCCACAAATTTCATGCACTTTTAAACATGTATATAGCATGTGACCACCCTCCACCTGTATTTGTGCAGCTAGCTCCCTCTGATGTTCCTGCTAAATCCTCACTTTAATGATTGGCAAAACATTGTTTAGACAAGTATTTTTTTTTTGCATGTGACTACCATTTATGATAGTACTTTGTTTATATTTCAATACCTTTTACAACAGTTTTTGCAGCCAATTATTTCAGTTTTATTTTTTACCTTTGTTTTATTGCTCCCAAATTATACAGTAACTTAGAATGACTTAGTGATTCAATGTATTGACAATGGAAACTCCTGTTATGGTAGATAACGCTTCTGGTATGACTACCCAGGCATTTGGTTCGACTTTATCTTCTGAGGATGTACAGGCCTCAATTTGCAGGGAGTTAGTTTCCTATGTTCAGCCAGCAATTTCTTCCCATTTTCAACCTGACAATGTCTCTGTGGATTAATACAATCAAGGAGATAAAACTGATTCACTTTTTCCGGCAAGTTCTTATTTGGTCTGTCACACTCTACACTTTTCACAGCTGGTTAATGAAGTATGTGGTATATTACATGTTTCCTTTTCCTCCTAGCTTGCAGACGTCGTTGATCAGAGTTTTATGCTGTTAGTGTTACCAGAATCCTCTGCCATTCCTCTCATATCATAGTATATCCAGAATAGTCCTTCCTCCCTAAGACTTCCTTTGCCTGGGAAGGCCATTTGGCTTTGACATCCGTTTCTTTACTTTCCATCTCCCACCTGTACTCCCATTCTGATTAGCTTCCTTGTCAGGTTCACTCCCAATGGTGTTATGTGCCACTTACTGCCTCATTTAGGAGTTCACGTTCTCGACTTTATGTTCCCTGGAACCCTTGTGTTCCCTTGATCTATCCCATGTCACACTAACTTGTTGGGTTTATCAACTCCTTAGACTGATGTATTCAGATTTATCCATGGAAGGTTGCCATCTCCTCAATGTTTCTTTTTGTCAAATTTGTTATATCACCATGTCTTTGGCTGCATGTCTTCACTGTCCATTGGAAGAAATTGTTCAGGCTGGAATGTGGCCTACTCCCTATTCCTTCATCACTCATTACCTGCTCTATCTGGTTGTTTCTTTCTTAGGTGGATATCTTCTCCCTTCTATGGCGATTCTACCGATGACTGTTTGCTTTTGACTTGGATATGTCTTTTCACAACATTTCATTTATGTTTGCTTTTCAGGGACCCTCTTTTACTGCTACTCATAGGATCCCACTCTTTAGCAAGTGTTGCCTTGCCATATGTGCTTTTACTCAGACCTACACTATACACCGGTAGATCTGTAGTGCTCACTGTAGAGATGGGTGTTTCTCAATAATGGCATATACTTATATGTCTATAACTAGCTGGAAGTTTAACTCAGTGGTGGACTGTTTCTCTTGGACTATCATGAGTAAAGCAAAAGAGGATTTCTGCCCATTCCTGCCAACTCTGATTGCATAAATGGGTACGGTCTGCTTTTCAAAATAACGAATCATGAACACCCATTACACCTTCTCCAGTGTGATGTTTCTTTGGACTTCTCACTTCTTTTACTTCGCCCTTTTTTTTTCTCCAAGTAGAGCACAGGAGTCCTTACCACGCACCAGTTCCCAGTCACAGAGGT
>NW_013667761.1:18100-22106 GCF_000517525.1 Limulus polyphemus
CCTGGATGCTTATCCCCAGGTGGACCAAGAAGGCTTCATCCTGAGTATGAAATAGAAATTTACCTTACAATACAACCACATGTTTATCCACTGGGTTCCCTCCTTCCCATTTTCCTGGATGCTTATCCCCAGGTGGACCAAGAAGGCTTCATCCTGAGTATGAAATAGAAATTTACCTTACAATACAACCACATGTTTATCCACTGGGTTCCCTCCTTCCCATTCTCCTGGATGCTTATCCCCAGGTGGACCAATTGTCAGTTGTAGCAGGACCAGCCTACGTGGGATCCTCCTCATAATACCGGGTTTAGGATTACTCTACCTGGTTCCCATTGTTAAGTGCAGTGGAGGGCCCCCCCTTATTGTTAATTCTGGTAGCAGGAGGTTTACTTCCCTGCTCCTCTGGTTGAGCTTGGGGGACTTTGTCTACCTTGTAATACCGGCAACAGGATGTATGTACACTGTTCCTACAATTGAGCAAATGTTCCACGTCCTCCTCATAATTCTGGGTGCAGGATGTGTCTTCCATGCAGTTACGATTGAGTGAGTTACAATTTCTGCTCTTAATACCGGTTACAAGTATTTCCCTATTTTACAGTTGAGCTGAGACAATGACACATCCTGTAATGCCAGGTTCTGTTTATTATACTTCTTGCTCCTACGATTGTTTTGAGAGTTTGTCTGGTTTTGCCTGAATGCTAACTTCCTCTTTGTAATTCTGGTTGCTTGATGTATGACAGTCAGTTTATTACAGTTGAGGTTGGTGTGTGTGTGTGTATATATCATATGGTTCATTTGCCCTAACCACAATGTTTATGTTACTCTAATTTCGTTTTTATTTGGTGATCCTCAACCTCCTAATGCCAAGGACGGGTTGTGGAACCTTGTCCGGTTGAGGTTGGGTAGATACATAGCTAAGGCTAATTGTTTTTCTCCATCATTATATTTCAGAGAAACATACTTGTTCTAGAAGTAGTGCGGTGCCCGTATGTGTTCTTTGGTTTCATCTCCGAGCACACCAGTTTTTTCTAGGTGTTTGCTTTCCACTTAGTTTCACTGTTAAACACCTACACTGGCTCCTCCACCTTTCCAATGTGGAATTCTAGCTTTGTGTGAAAGGAGATAAGGCTGTATTGGAAGTTAACGTTTTCTTACACTGAAAATGTATTTCTGATAGATACTTACCTCCCCTTTCCCTTCCTCCCCATTGCCAGTGCTATTTATTTTAGATTCTTCCAATTCTTGAAAGTGAGGATTGACGAGGAACATCAGAGGGAGCTAGCTTCCCCAATATTGGTTGTGCAATACTATTGGTGGAGGGTGGTCACATGCTATGTACATGTTTAAAAGTGGCACAAAATTTGTGGGGTATATAGACTGGGCAGAAAGAAGATCATGATAGCTTTGTGTAAGTAGAGGTAAGTATGTATCAGAAAGACATTTACAGTGTAAGAAAATGTTAACATTTGATGGTTGATTCTGTATGTTTGAATCTGTTACTTTGAACATGAAACTTAGGGTTATACTGCTCTTTTTATCCTGTTCACACAAACAATATTTATCACTGAGAACCACAGAGTAAATTAACAAAAAAAAGAACATTTTTAGTAGTATGTCTTAAATATTGTATTTCAACCATATGCTGTTATAATAGATGTCAGAGTTTATGAAATTAAATTCTCACCAAAACAAATGTTAAGGATAAGTGTTAAGAGTTTTAACATGGTTGGTAAATATTTTTTTGATCAGAAAACAAGTTATTTTGTAGCATTTAGATACTGAAAATAACATATGTAGCTGTAATGAATAGTAGTAATTTAGTTGATTATTCTGTAGTAAATGTATCTGTTTGAAGTAACAAACAGGTTAAGATTAATTAAAAAATAATAATAACAGAATGAGAATAATAATTGCTCACCATTCTACTGATATAAACTAATAACAATGAAAAATAACTATATGAAAAAGGAACTTACATTACCAAACTCTGTGTTGAATTTTTCTTCAGGGTTTTTTAAATTTCACATGTAACCTGGTTCTGTAAACATTCTTTTAGAGTTGGAAAGTAATTTATTGTTTGCATTTTAATTAAATTACAGATTATCATTGAAGTACAGAATAACAGTTTGAGAAAATTAGATCTTTTTAAGATAGATAATTATAGAAGCATTTTTCTTTTTTTTTTAATTGACATTTCCTCAGTCTTTTACCATTATTTTTGTAGAGGGTGTTATATTACTTATTTAAAGTTTTGCATTTTGTTTTATCTGCATTTAGAATATTCTAAACAGTAGAGTTGCTTCTTGTAAAAATTCGCTATTAACGTTTATATTTGAAATATATGTTTTTATACATCATTTCTTTTTCTCTTTTTGACTTAATTATATCCTGCAAATAATTAATATTGAAATCATAAAGAAGTATCACGTTTGTGTATTTTTTTTACAGCATTATTTGAAAGTTTTTTGTTTGTTTTTTTTCATTAAAGCATTTTAAAGATAGGAAATTTTCGGAAGATTCCACACTTTCTTCTGCAGTTAGAAAAGTGCTGGAGATAACTTGGATGATAATAGCTACAGGTTAGTGAACATTTATATGTAGATATAATATACATTAGTTGGTTACGTGATAAAAGTTCTATATTTAAAGTTGTAAATATTCTATAATTATGTGTTATTTTAGAATTGACAACATCTGATAATGTCATATTTTACATGTTACCCATAAGACACTCTGTATTAATATTCCAATGTCTATTAAGCCTTCCTGTGTACTGTGTATAAAGAACCAAAGTCACTGACAGTTAGCTTACAAATTATTGAAATGTTTTGAGAAACAGCTAAAGAATGTGATGACTTCTAAAAATTTTATAAGTTGTTGTTATTTTATCTATTATCATTTTATATTTCTTTCTCAACTAGTTGCTTCACAGTTCTTATTTTGTATTATGAGCAAATACTGCATGTAGCTGTGAAAAAATTGTGCAAACTTAAGTGATCATACATCTGGTTAATGATAATAATATTATGTGTCATTACATATCAATTAACATTTAAGGGATAAAAAGAGGTCTGTTGGTCCACTGAGGCTGTTCCATCCACTTCAATAACTGAAATCCAACTTTAAGACAACAAAAGGTCTGTTGGTTCATCAAGAAGGCCCCATCCACTTCTAAAACTGGAGTCTAGATTTAAGAGACAAGAGACCTGTTGGTTTATCGAGACTGTCCCAACACTTCAAAAACTGGAATCCAACCTTGATTGTTTAAATGTTTATCAAACCTTCCCTTAAACTCCCTTAACTTTGCTACATTCACCACGTTTTGCAAATTTGGTTTTTTATATACATTTCTCAGGGATAGTTTATGCTATCGGTAGAAGTTCTGAGTAACAATATCCATAAAGAATATAAAGTGATATGAAATATTTTTTAAATTAATTCTTTCTAGCTAGGAATGCTCTCCTGGTGCTGATCTGTGGTGGAGTAGCAGCTATTCTTCTAGCTTACAATTACAAACCATTCACACTGACCAAAGATGTTCCTCCAGGACTACCTGGATTTCATCCGCCAGCCTTTTCCTATTATGATAATTCAAGCAATGCAACCTTGCACAAGAATTTTATAGACATCTGTAAGGTAAGTTCATAGGAGAGAAATTATCTAATAATTCACTTAAACTAAATGAGATGTTAATCCCATTAGAATGATAGAAGAGTTACCATACTTAGGAACATGCTTACATGTAAAATTGAATATTAAGGCTTATGATAAGTAACAATTTAAAAGAGGATCTAGTTAGGAAAACCCACAATCGCATACCACAGTTTTATGTAAGTGGAGAACTACGTCACACGCCACAGTTTTATGTAAGTGGAGAACTATGTCACACGCCACAGTTTTATGTAAGTGGAGAACTACGTCACACGCCACAGTTTTATGTAAGTGGAGAACTACGTCACACGCCACAGTTTTATGTAAGTGGAGAACTACGTCACACGCCACAGTT
>NW_013667761.1:22890-24565 GCF_000517525.1 Limulus polyphemus
CCACAGTTTTATGTAAGTGGAGAGCTACGTCACACGCCACAGTTTTATGTAAGTGGAGAGCTACGTCACACGCCACAGTTTTATGTAAGTGGAGAGCTACGTCACACGCCACAGTTTTATGTGAATAGATAACTACGTCACACGCCACAGTTTTATGTGAATAGAAAACTACATCACATAAAAGCTTTTATGTAAATAGTAATCTATGTGTTTATTGGGATTGGTTTAGAAGGTTAGATCAGTAAAAGAAATACAGGTCTTCCTTTCTAATATATGATTTTCTCAAGCTATTTTACCCTAAAACTCATGTAGTTGTTCTTAATTGTTTTTAAGGTAAAACAATAATTGTTAAATAACTTTAACTTTCTAAGGTTATGTTTTAAGATATTGTTGACTTTTAAGAACCAGAAATGAAATTTTGATTTCACAAAATGATGTTTAAAGTTCTTTGTTCTTATCGAATGTTCTATCACATATTTATTTTGAAAATTTCAGGACCTTGGGTCAGGAATCATCATTATTCCTTTACTTTCCCTCCTAGAAGCTATAGCCATAGCTAAAGCATTTTGTGAGTTCAAATTTAATATATATATGGTGTAGTTAATAAAGTTGACAACACATGATGACAAAGGAAGTGTTATGTTCAGCAACTGAAAGTTTAAGGGTCCTCTTAGTTTATGTTAACATATTTTTCAACTTGCCTAAAAAAACAGTGACCCATATCAAGTTAAATACTATTTGTTATTAGTATTATCATGTATACATTTTTATGTTATTGGTAATTGATTAATACTAAATTTTTCTGTACATTTTAGGTTAATTTCTTGATATAGAATTTAAAAAAGGACATAATAAATATATGGTTTGTGTTTATAGCTCTTTTAAGTTTGTTTTTTTCTAGCTTCAAGATTTAATGCTAAATTATGTAGGAAACTTTGTTAATTATTACCTTTGTTTAGAAAAGTAAATTTTTAGCTATCAAAGTTATTCTGGTATTTGAGGAATGTTATCTGTGATCAAGTCATATAGGAAGAAAAGAAAAAGGACTTAATTTTTTGTATTTTTAATATTTAACTGTTTCATATAAGAAACCTAACATACAGTGTGCAAATGTGTTTCTAATGAATGGGGAGTTCACAAATGGTATTTTGGTCACATCTGGAGCTGAAAATCCGGAGTAGGTGACTTAAGACACTGATGAGAAACCCCCCCAGTGGCTGAAAATAATATAAATTTAATCAATGTTGGTATGTACATAACAATGAAACAAAATTATTGAAGTACAGTTTGTCCAAAGTCACATATGTTATTCACCATTCTAAGGAATCCAAGAAGGAAAAACATTCAGCTGTTATTCATCATTCTAAGGAATCCAAGAAGGAACAACATTCAGCTGTTATTCACCATTCTAAGGAATCCATGAAGGAACAACATCCAGTTGTTATTCACCATTCTAAGGAATCCAGAAGGAACAACATCCAGCTGTTATTCACCATTCTAAGGAATCCAAGAAGGAACAACATCCAGCTGTTATTCACCATTCTAAGGAATCCAAGAAGGAACAACATCCAGCTGTTATTCAACATTCTAAGGAATCCAAGAAGGAACAACATCCAGTTGTTATTCAACATTCTAAGGAATCCAAGAAGGAACAACATCCAGTTGTTATTCAACA